>NC_069503.1:176413439-176515939 GCF_027579735.1 Bombina bombina | reverse complement strand
TCATGCATGTTTTAAGAATAAGGTATTGGGGACATTCTATATCGTTCAAAAAAATTAGTGCTATTAAGCCGTAACACTGTTTAAGTTAAAGGGACAGTCAACACCAAAATTGTTATTGTTAAAAAGGATAGATAACACCTTTACTACCCATTCCCCAGCTTTGCACAACCAACATTGTTATATTAATATACTTTAGAACATTTAAACCTCTACATTTCTGCCTGTTTCTAAGCCACTACAGAGAGCCTCTTATCACATGCTTTTTTATTAGCTTTTCACAACAAGAGACTGCTAATCCATGTGGGCCATATAGATAACATTGTGCTCTCTCTTGTGTAGTTGTGCAAGACACTGCACTAATTGGCTAAAATGCAAGTCAATAGATAATAAATAAATAACCATGTGATCAGGGGGCTGTCAAAAGAGGCTTAGATACAAGGTAATCACAGAAGTTAAAAGTATATTAATATAACCGTGTTGGCTGTGCAAGACTGGGAAATGGGTAATAAAGGGATTATCTATCTTTTTAAACAATACAATTTTGGAGTTGACTGTCCCTTTAAATCAATAGCGCTCCTATTCTTGCGCTCATATTACAAGTTGAAAGTTAAAAGTTACTGCTTGAGCATGCTATCATTCTCAAGTCTGATAGAGTGGCTGCGCTTAATTCCTCTCTTCATAGACTTGTATGGGGCACTGTAACCCATAAGGTATGCTAAGCCAAAGTGTGCTAAATATAGTATAAATATCATAGGAAGGTTTTATTTTTATTTTAAATATATATATATATATATATATATATATAAATATTTAGCATGCCTTCCCCATCACAAATACTTTCACATGAGGTTCCTCAATTGTTCCTAAAGTAATTATAATTTAAAGTAAAGGTGGCACTTTCATTCATGAAAGTTTACATTGCACCGGATTTTACAAATACTTACCTTCTTCTCCTGAAACGCTGGATCGCCGATCCCCCGCCTGCAGGTCCTCTGTACTTAGTCAGCAATGACGAAACCGGCTTCCTCTAATCACGGCTTCCTCCACAGGAGCGTCCATCTGGTGAGGCCACGCCGTGATTGGAGGAAGCCGGTTTCGTCATTGCTGTGTAAGTACAGCAGGAAGAGGCAGGCGGGGGGATCGGGAAAATAAGGTAAGTATTTGTAAAATCCGGTGCAATGTAAACTTTCATGAATGACAGAAAGTGCCCCTGTTTTTAATAGTTTTTTTTTAAAAAACAGGCACTTTATCATGACATCCACTTTAAATACATTTATTAAAACTGTCACTTACATGCTCCCCAAAATAGTTTTAATGTATCAGGTAACTCATGTTCCCATACATGGTTAATGGGACAAGAAATCCAAAATGTTTCTTTCATGATTTAGAGCACACCATTTTAAACAACTTTTCAATTTACTTCTAATATCAAAGTTGCTTTGTTCTCTTGGTATCCTTTATTGAAGGAGCAGCAAAGCACTACTGGGAGCTAGCTGAACACATCAGGTGAGCCAATGAGGAGAGGCATAAATGTGTAGCCACCAATCTGCAGCTAGCTCCCAGTAGTGCTTTGCTGCTCCTGAGCATACATAGGTAATCTTTTTAACAAAAGATAGCAAGAGAACAAAGCAAATTAGATAATAAAAAGTAAATTGGAAAGTTGCTTAAATTGTTTGCTCTATCTGAATCATGAAAGAAAAAAATGGGTTTCATATCCGTTTAAATGCTACATTTAAAAAAAAAAATCTGGATTCTAGTTATTTTATTCTACAATAAAGTGTTTCTTTCACAAATGTTGTCCTATATTTATATTTCCCTGTCACAAGCTTTTTGGGATAGGTGTTGGCTGTGCCACATCACTAAGCAGTTGTTTCTTTTATGTCTTGATTACTTAGGCAAAATCCTTTTATTACACCTACGGAGAGGCTAATTGGGTGACAGCATAAATGTTTTCTAGTCTTTAGATTGCTATTATGTAAAAGGACATGATTGAAATACATTTTTGTTTGTTTCATTTTACATATCATACAGATGTCTTTTTTTTTTTTTTTAATTTTAATTAAAGAGACAGTCAAGTCCAAAATAAACTTTCATGATTCAAATAGGGCATGTAATTTTAAGCAACTTTCCAATTTACTTTTATCACCAATTTTGCTTTGTTCTCTTGGTATTTTTAGTTGAAAGCTAAACCTAGGTAGTCTCATATGCTAATTTCTTAGACCTTGAAGGCCTCCTCTAATCTGAATGCATTTTGACAGTTTTTCACCACTAGAGGGCATTAGTTCATGTGTGTCATATAGGTAACATTGAGCTCATGCATGTGAAGTTACCTAGGAGTCAGCACTGATTGGCTAATATGCAAGTCTGTAAAAAAAAACTGAAATAAGGGGGCAATTTGCAGAGGCATGGGTAATAAAGGGATTATCTATTTTTTTAAACAACAACAATTCTGGTTGACCTTTAATGTTCTAGTGATAAAACAAAAAACAAAATCTAAATTTTTTACATTGTGTTTTTTTCTCTCTTTACCAGTGAGCATTAAAGCAAGAGTATCTGTTGTGCACATACATTTCTTTCCTGCTAATTTTCATTTAACTGTAAACAGCTTCTGTTTAATATTTTTCATGCAAAAATATTTTACATTTTCATTGCTGCCCATTCACATGAATAATAGATTGTCTACGATACATTTTAGAAAATATAATAAAATAAGTATAATTAAATATCAATAAGATTCTGAACAAAACACAAATAAAAATAAAATACAAACAAAGTATTTTTGCATGAAAATATTAAACAGAAGCTGTTTAGTTGATTGGAGTTACTTCTCTTTGGCGTAGGTAATTTGAATGTTTATCTGGCTGATTTCATAGATGGAATTACATCCCAAAAACTCCAAGGAAGACATTATTTAAAGGGACCTTGTACTCCAAACTTTTCTCCCCTTTTTATGTCTTCCCATTGGTGCATTTTACATGTTGGAGTGTATGTAATTGTTTGCAAACTCTTTTACCTTTATTTTGCTATTTGAAAATGACTGTCTTTGCGCGTATATACTGCTACCTACACTAAAAATATAAATTAAACTGTATTCTCTATACCAGTGTTTTTCAACCAGTGTGCCGTGGTACACCAGTGTGCCGTGAGAGATCCTCAGGTGTGCCACGGCAGACTGACAACAGTGTGACATATTTTTTAAACTTTGCTTGTTTTTTACTCCCAGTGCAGGGGTAGTTTGTAGGAGGCATGGCATAACAGCACAATACATACAGTATGTGTGTGTTTGTGTGTATGTGTATATATATGCTGTATTAGGCTACAATGTGTGATTTTTTTTTAAATTTTGGGATGGTGGTGTGCCACAGGATTTTTTAATGTAAAAAAGTGTGCCACGGCAAAAAAAAGGTTAAAAATCACTGCTCTATACAAAATCTATGTACACCAGAGACATTACCACTGACTAATCTCCCAGTGTGGGATAGGAAAGAGACAGAGATTTTGTATATGAAATAGCTGGGTGTGCCCAAATATTTCAATACCTATGTTTAGACATAGATAACATTTGAATGTCTGCTTTGCCTGTGTTCTGTCAAAAAGTGACGGCATGTCACTTCCGTTCGCTACTCAGATGAATTCGCCTGCAATCTCAGTCCATTTTATGGGCATTTTCCTTGAGAACAAGTGATGATTTTAATTAGCAAAACAGCTATTTTAAATACAACAATAATCATGAAATACCAATTTCCCATACATGTAATACTCTGCAGTAGGTATAATAAGTAATTTGTAAAAAAAAAAAAGGGGAAACACTTAGTATAGTGGCTTCTTTTTAAACGCACACCCAGCAAAGGTATAGTGCCGTTAACTACCCTTTGATTTGTATATCATTTCTGCCCAGGTTTATAATTACTAGCATTTTCCCTTAGAAATATATATATATGATTAAAGCTAATAGTACCAAAAATAAAAAAAGAGAGAGATATCCACAATATTGGTGGATATCAAAGAATGACAAGGTTGCACTCGAGAAATCCTTAATCAAAAAGTATTTATTTATATCTCTTAACAAGCCTAAGAAACCCCCCCCACAAAAACCCCTAGAGTGAAAAAACAAATAAACACATGAACCAGTATAAACAATCCTAAATTATTCTCAAATATCCATATATAAGGCAAATATTGAAGAGCCAGGGGTTAATAGATTTATTAGGATTTTTGTGTTGTGTGGGTTTGGCGGATTAGGGGTTATTAGTGTTATTAGGTTTGTTGCGATGTGTGTTAATGGCAGATTAGGGGTTAATATACTTTATTAGGTTTATTGCGATGTGGGTTAAAGGTGGATTTGGGGTTCATATACTTTATTAGGTTTATTGCAATGTGGGTTAATGGCGTTTTAGGGGTTAATATACTTTATAAGGTGTATTGCTATGTGGGTAAATGGCGGATTAGCGGTTAATAGTTTAATTAGGCATATTGCGTTGTGGGGGGTTGTCGGTTTAGGGGTTAATACTTTTATTATTAGTTCCGATGTGGGTTTGATGGTTTGATGATATAGGGGTTTTATGTGTCGGGTTTATTTTTGGGAGGCGGGTTTGAATTTTACGGGAGATTTGATTTTTATATTTTATTTTATTAGTTGCCTGCAGTTTCTAAAGTCGCATAAATCACTGGCGATTCTAGAAATTTGTATTTACGCACATTTCTGGACATCACTAGTTTATCCGACTAGTGCCGGCGGGGATTATGTAATACCCCGATGAAATTTGTATTTACGCACATTTCTGGACATCACTAGTTTATCCGACTAGTGCCGGCGGGGATTATGTAATACCCCGATGTGCGAGCTGAAATTACGGGTGGTGTGGGTTTCAGCAGTTGCGCTGAAGCTTGCACCGTATATGTAATCTCGCCCTTAAAGTTTTTTTTTTTTGCATACTAATTTGTTTTACTCTAGAATAGAGTTGTCTCGTGGGAAGATGTTTTGCATGCAGATCTCTTATTTACAGATAATCATCCACTTGACGTACATCTGTAATGTTTTAAGTGTGTGTAAGTGTATTGTTTTTTTATTGTATAAAATTAAACATTTTTAACTTAGTGTTTTGCTTTAATACATTCAGTTAAAGGTATGCAGGCTATTACTAAGCTGTTACGGTACCATATAATTGAATTTCATAGAGTAACTACAGTATAATTGCTCACACTTAGCTTGGAAGCTTGTGGTAGCTAATAAACATAATTACATGCTTTTTACTTTTTAATAAACCATCAACATAAAGTAGACGATAAAATAAAAGCCAGTGATAATCTTTGGGAAGAGGAATATAGATTTATAGCAGAAAACTCTGAAACTCCCATTTTTTAACTGTTTAAAGTGACATTAAAAAGTTTTTTCAATTTGTTGTATCTAAAAAAGGGACAATACAGATGTTTCTCTGCTGAAAAATAAACATTTTTTTTATTTATACTTGTGGTTCACAAATAAATCTGGTTCCTTATTAGCCAGGGAGCTTGTATCCCCATGGAACAGGTATGTACAAATATGCACCTATTGGTTCCAAAATCAAAATAAGCATTTTTAAAGGGATACTAAACACAAACTATATTTCATGCACCTCCTGCTAATCATGGTTGCTGCCATTTTGGAACCTAGGTTAAACTGCAAGTATCTGAAGGAGATTTGCTGCACATGTGCAAACTGGTCAGCACTGTAATGTAGTGAAAGGTAAATTTCAAAATGGCGGCACCCATGACTGGAGGGAGACAGGGAATATTGTTTAAGACATTTAATGTCCCTTTAAATTAACCTTTTTTATGCAAAAACTAAATCAAATAAATAAATGACATTTTTAAAGGGCAGTAAACAACTCGAGATTTTTTTATATAAAATGTTTAGTTGCGTACAATGAACAAACTTTGCAATATTCTTTCATTATTTTTGTAATTTTTTCATGTAATTCAGCTGTAAAACAGGATTTTCTAAGAATTCTCAAGGCTACCTCTGTTACATTTTTGTCCCTAATTGGATTTAACTGATAACAACTGCAAATCAATGCACATTATACTTATATAATGATTGTGACTAGGCTTGGTGTCTGCAGACTGAAGCATAGATTGACATCTCTAAATGGGGCAAATGGTGGATGAAGTTCCGTGCATGCTACTGACCATGAGACTACAGGTTGGGAGCACAAATATCTCTTCCTCGCGATCGCATCCTCTCGCTCAACAGCACGCATGATCATGGGTCGGGAGCCTCATTTTCTTGCTGAAAAACCTCCCAGCCACAGCTCACATAAACCCGATTGCAACAACACAGCAATAAATATGTATACATACATATTTATGTGTTTATATGTGTATATATGTATAAATATACACATATATATATACTCATATAAATACATAAATATATATGTATACATTTGTATACATATATATTTAAAGATATATATATGTTAATAAAGTTGTTCAAATGAATCCCTATGAAAAGCACTTTCAGCCCGTTTTTTTCCTAACACCTGACATCTCCTAACTTTGACCCCTTGTAAGTTCTGCGTGCAATATTATTATTAAATATTTTTTATTAGACAGTGTTGATATGATTGTTACTGTACTGCAAATTGTATTTTTAATGTGTTTTGTAAATCTTTCGCGCAATGGTTAACACCTATTTTTCAGAAGCAGTGTTAACCAAAGCTCAGATCGCGATCACGACGGCGCAATCAGATATACTTCCCCTTTTAATATGAGTAGAAGTACAGGTATGCCAGTAAAGGCACATTTTTCCCCCAACACGAGTGCATGGAGCATTGCGTTCCAACTGTAATCTAGACCAAGATTTTAAATGTCCCTTTAAATTTACAATGGGTTTAATATAAATCTTTATATATATTATTATCCTCATCTTTAGTATCTATCTAACTGTCTGACTGCCTGCCTTCCTGTCTATCTATCTATATGCCAGTCTTTCTATCTATTATGCAACATACAGTGGCTAAATGGTTGCCATATATAATGTACCTCTGTATAAGGCTCCTTTTTTGCTAATTTTGTGAATCTAACACAATTAAAGGACATGTTTATACAATAATAAAATACTCTGATTCAATAGAGATTTTCTTATTACATGAAAGTCCCTTGGTAACTAAGTGTGTAACTAAATTTCAGTACCTAAGTGTTGGCCTTTGTGTATTTTTGTATACAGACTCACAGGTCTGATCTTGCAGCAGACTCAGACCATTTGAATGAACATGTTCTTGAAAACAATGGGTGTGGTTTCAACGAGCAAAAACAATTATTTTAAATACAGTAAACTTTAAGGCACAATTTCCCATACATACTATAATCTGCAGCTGATATAAATCACTGGATACGCATTAGGGTAAACAGATATTACAGAACAGTATCCTTTTAAAGTAGTGTTAATTAACCCTTTAAGGACACAGCTTTCAGTTTGCTCAATTGTTTTATGACGGAAAAATTCCGTCATATGTCCTTAAGAGGTTAAATTGCCACTCTTGGGAGGCACACATAGCCAGCGAGCCTTTATAGGGTTTAAACACATAGCTACTATTAAAACATTATCCCATTTTATTATTGCATTAACATGTCCATTTCACAAATACAGTGTAATCACACAGTAAGCAGCCTCAGCTACTTATGCATAATGCATTTTATTTAGACATTACCATATGTAGCATGATCGCTGTGTCTTTTACCAAAATGTCCCTTTTATTTGCTCCTGCATCAGTTTTTTTCTGACAGTTTCTGCAACTTATCAACATATATCTCACTTCTGTCTATTATAGTTACCTAAAATGTTGCTTGCTGCTATTGCCAACATAACTTATGTTTTTAGGGGGCACAGATCTACTTCCTGCTCTTAAGCCAAGCATTACAACAAAATTAAAAACTTGGTCTTAAAGGGATATGAAATCCTATTTTTTTTCTTTCCTGATTCAGAGCATAACATTTTCTTTCTCACTATTTCCCTGCCACATACACTGTTACTTGCATATGCATATATTGTCTAGGGTTAATTATCACTGTTTATCCAGCCTGCTTGGCACATACAGAGCTTTATGAAGTAACCTTGTACACGTGGCAGCACGTACTGTGCTTTGGAGTGAATCCAGTATCTCAGTTATATCACCCAGTTTATATAGCAAATATTCCTGCTTTACATCATCTGAACGAGCCAGTAAATGCCCTATTTCAGAGGGAACCATTTTTTTTTTGGGGGGGGGGGGGCTGTGTGACCAAACTTCTTAAGAAAAAAAACAAAAAAAACTTTTTCATTAGGGTTAGGTTAGAGGATATATCATCTTTAAAATACAAAAGACTACTTTTTTTGCAATGGTGTCAGAAGTTATCTATTTCTTTAAAACACATAAAACACTTTTTTTTATATTGGTGCCAGTTGGTTTGATATCTTGGTGAATATTTATCATGTTCTGGCTCTGTGTTTTAGCTGTGTGTCCTATCTCTGTCCTTGCTGCAACCTCCTATCAGGTCTGTGTCTTAAATAAACACATGTCTGTACAGTGATCGTTCCTAGGCTGCAGCATGCTGGGAGTTACAGAAGGCAAACAAAAAGCTGCCCACTGTGGAGGAACAAAACTGCTCTGCAGTTGCCTGGCATGCTATAAAATATTGTTCGTACACCACCTTGGGCATGTATGCCATAGGGTTTCTAACCCTGCCCTAATCTCTCCCTATAAACATTTGTCAGATAATCTCTGGCTTGTGTACCTACTAGGATATCTGCAATACATGCTGTTTTTTAAGCTTCTTTTTATGGTAACACTATTGAAAAGACTGTCACGGGAATGTGGGATATGGGTTTCCTTTTTCTTTTTGTATTGCAAAAACGCTTCTGATCCTAATCAGAATGCATTAATGTACATTTCGGTTTTGACCTGAAAACATTTGTTGCAAACACTGCTGCCATCTAGTGTGTAAAAGTATATAACATTGTTCAAAAAAATTTTTTTTAAATACTGTTGCCACAGAGTTCACAAGACATGCATTGTATCATTCTACAAAGAGGTCAACTTGTAACATGACTGATGTACTGCAATGATGAATATGAACATAATGAATATATAAGGGAACTTAAATTCTGTCTCTCCTCTATGTAACATATGTGAAATGTAAACTTTCCTTAACCAAGACAACACTGAAATATTCATTCACTGCTTATACTGTCTCCCAGTGGCTTTTCCAATACCCACCTGTCCCCTATACAAATTATTATAAATGTAGCTGCAGACTGATTAATCTAACTTGATAAGCAGTGTCAGTAATAGATCTCTATCAGTTGTTACATTGGGGTCGAATTATCAAGCTCCAAATGGAGCTTGATGCCCCTGTTTGCGCGTGAGCCTTCAGGCTTGCAGGAAACAGCAGTTATGAAGCAGCGGTCTAAAGGCCCATGCTCCATATGTGAGAAGAAAGGTGCGGCGTGCGGCTGCACTGATCCGGAACCGAAACTGCAAGTGGACCACAGGGTCATCCAATGATGAAGCAGCTACTCCGGAGTGCCGTAGCCAGGGAGATCAAGCCCAAAAGTAAGTAATGCAGAAAGAAGAGGCAGGCACTACTCGGGGGTAAAAAGCAAGCAATAATTTATTAACAGATATAAGCCTTACAAAAAAGAAATAGGCTTAAAAATAACACCAGCAGCAAACAGGCAGATGGATGGACACAGAGGGACAGACGGCCTGACGCGTTTCGCGACCCCTAGTGGCGCTTAGTCATAGGCTCTCTGTCCCTCTGTGTCCATCCATCTGCCTGTTTGCTGCTGGTGTTATTTTTAAGCCTATTTCTTTTTTGTAAGGCTTATATCTGTTAATAAATTATTGCTTGCTTTTTACCCCCCGAGTAGTGCCTGCCTCTTCTTTCTGCCCATGCTCCATAACTTGTCCGCCTGCTCTGAGGCTGCGGACATCAATCCGTCCGATCCTATACGATCGGGCTGATTGACACCCCCTGCTAGCGGGCGATTGACCGCGAATCTGCAGGGGGCGGCATTGCACAAGCAGTTCACAAGAACTGCTTGTGCAATGATAAATGCAGACAGTGTATGCTATCTGCATTTATCAATGTGCGGCGGACATGATACGCTACATCGTATCATGTCTGCTCGCACTTTAATAAATCGGTCCCATTGTCTCCCTATACCCTATTAAATAAAGTCTACTTCACATACCTTTACATACAAAGCCTATCTCACTTATCTAAGACCTACATCAATCATTTTCCAATATTTCCACCTCCCTCTCCCATCTGCTGCATCTGCTCTATGGAACCGCGGGCCTTGCTCTGTCAGATTGCCTCAAACCTTTCAAAGTTTCAAGCACTCTCAGAAAACAAACCTACCACCATCTTCATAAAATTCATTCACCAGTCCCTCCCAGTATAAACTTACAGCTGCCCTTATCACAGCTTCTGTAACTACAAACCATTCTACAAGCTCAGAACTACAAACAACTCAACTTCTACCAAAGGTTTATGATCCATGTATAGCAACAAAGAGGGGTTACATTACTGCTCATTCTGTGAAAATATATTACATAGTGTAAAGGGGCAGTTGTATGTACCTCCTTCTTTTGTAGCAATCTAGCAACGCCCTTGGCACTAACCCTTGTTACATTTTTCTTCCAACTGGACTACTACTAGTTGAACACATCTAGTTAACTAATCACAAGAGACAAATGTGTGCAGGTACCAATAAGCAGCTACCTCCCACTTGTGTAGGATATGCGTGTATTCTTTTTCAACAAGTGATACCAAGAGAACGAAGCACATTTGAAAATAGAAGTAAATTTAAAAGTGTCTCAAAATGACCTGCTCTATCTAAATCATACAAGTTTAATTTTGACCTCCTGAGTAATCAAGTCCTCAGAACCCTTTGTGTACTGTGCATTATGTGATTGCTGTCGTGGCGAAAGGGACCTGTGACCTCTCATTTAAAGAGAGTGAGGGCTTCTCTAATGAGAATAATAATAATAATCATAAGAACCAAGGTAGCATAAATATTCTGTCTTCTGCAAAAGGAAATGTAATTACGTAAATTATTTCCCTCTTCCCATTATTCTGTGCCCCACTGTACAGGAAAACTACTGGGGAATTTGGTTGCAACTAATATCGGTCTCTCTGCACAAATCTGCTTCCTACAGATAACATTGTTTTGGTTGCCAGTTAGATTGTATTAGACTGGACATAATTTAATTTACTGTATATGAGTGACAAATAGCACATTAAACATATCTTAGAAATATCATATATTTCCAAACCTAAAGGAATATTTTTCATTTGTTACATATCAAATATGGCATTTTCAAATGTATTATATATTTTCTCTGCTGCAGCGCTGAGATTTTTTTTTTTTTTTTGCAATTTTAAGCAACTTTCTAATTTACTCCTATTATCAATTTTTCTTCATTCTCTTGCTAACTTTATTTGAAAAAGAAGGCATCTAAGCTAAGAAGCCAGCACATTTTTGGTTCAGCACAATGGACAGCACTTTTTTATTGGTTCTGTCCAATCAGCAAGGACAACCCAGATTGTTCACCAAAAATGGGCCGGCATCTAAACTTACATTCTTGCTTTTTAAATAAAGATACCAAGAGAATGAAGAAAATTTGATAATAGGAGTAAATTAGAAAGTTGCTTAAAATTGCATGCTCTATCTGAATCATGAAATAATTAAATTGGGTTCAGTGTCCCTTTAGGAATTGTCAATGAGTAGGGAATCAGTTATCCGCAAGCAAAGATTTAAGTTTCAAAAAAACAGCTTCAGAAAGGAACTTGAAAGTCAAAATTTCAGATAGTCATGAAATCTTACAAAACTTTTCAATTTAATTCTGTTATTAAATGTATTCTATTGGTATCCTTTGCCGAAAAACATACCCAGGTAGGCTCAGGAGCAGCAATGCACTACTGGGTGCTAGCTGCTGATTGGTGGCTGCACATATACCTCTTGTTATTGGTTCACCAGATGTGTCCAGCTATCTCCCAGTAGTGCATTGTGCTCTGGAGCTAACTTTAACTATGGGAATAAAAGATTTATTAATAAAAATTCTGTAATGTACTACAGCATTTTATTAATGTACTCTTGCTGAACAGAACAATGGGCTTAACCCCTGCAAAGCTGTTAAATACATAGTTAAAAATGATTGTTCTGTAACATATTCACCCCTCTTATTTGTTCCCAATGATCTATTTAAATTGTGTACAATAAGCCCTTTACCTTTATTTCATCATTTGCCTATTGCAACTGCCACCTAAACTAAAAATCGCAGTATTGGCTATAGAAAAGCTATGTAAATAAAAGACAACAGCAGAAATCAACCACACATTGGGGTTTGGGAGAGAGACAGCCCATTCCATTTCAAAGGATGTTCCTGCAATCACTTGTATTATAATGATCTGTTACTAGCTGCTTTCCTGAGCACATTGTCCCTTTAAAGTCAGCTGCGTGGGTTAAACACATATCTCTACAAACAGTAGTACATAAAAATGCTCTAACACATTCCAGGATTTTAATATTGCTCATTTATGTTGTATTATTGTTGTTATCTTCTACTAGGTGATAAGCCTGCCCAGAGGGTAGTCTATGTTTAAAACATTACAAACCCCAAAGGTGATATTACAAAAAATAAAAAATGTTAATTACAGAAAAAAATAAACAAAGCTATCCCCCAAACAAAATAATTTAAACCTAAACTAATACCCCTATAAAAATAAAAAATCCCCCCAAAATTAAAAACAAAAACAAATCTATCAATAAACTACCAATAGCCCTTAAAAGGGCCTTTTGTAGGGCATCGCCCTAAAGAAATCAGCTCTTTTACATGTAAAAATCACAAAGTACCCCCTAACAGTAAAACCCCCCAAAAAGTCTAAAAAAACCTAAGCTACCCATTGCTCCTAAAGGGGCATTTGTATGGGCATTGTCCTTAAAAGGGCATTCAGCTCTTTTACTGCCCAAAAAACCTTAATCTAAAAAAACACCCCAAAAAAATAAAAATAAAAAGCCTAAGACTAAGCCCCAAATAGGTACTCACCGTTCCTGAAGTCCGGCAGTGAAGGTCTTCTTCCAGACTCCATCATCTTCTATCTTCATCCAGAGCGAAGATGGCGCGAAGCGGAGGTGCCGAGCGGTCTTTCCCCATGCGTGGATCCAGAGCGGCAGTTCCCAGCAACGACGATCCACAGCGGAGTGGAGGCTCCTCTTCATCCGTTCTCCAGCGTACACTGAAAATTTAATGCACGGTACCGCATTCAATTTGGGGTAATTTGCATTCCTATTGGCTGAAATTTTGAAATCAGCCAATAGGATTAGAGCTACTGAAATCCTATTGGTTGTTCAAATCAGCCAATAAGATTTTAGTAGCTCTCATCCAATTGGCTGATTTCAAAATTTCAGCCAATAGGAATGCAAGGTACCCCAATAAATATGCTGCTTTGGCCCACCGTCGCTGAAGACCGCCGCTGAGGATCCGTGCTTTGGGGAAGTCAGCTCCGTGCCGCCTTCGCTCTGGAGGAAGATAGAAGATGATGTAGTCGTCTGGAAGAAGACCTTCTACCCCGGACTTCAGGAGTGAGTACCTATTTGGGGGTTAGATTTAGGATTTTTTAAATTTATTTTTTATTTTTAAGATTAGGGATTTAATGGGCTTGTAAAAGAGCTGAATGCCCTTTTAAGGACAGTAAAAGAGCTGATTCCCCTTTTAAGGGCAATGCCCATACAAATGCCCCTTTAGGGGCAATGGGTAGTTTATGTTTTTTTAGTGTTAGGTTTTTTTATTTTGGGGGGTTTGGTGGGTGGGTTTTTTTTTACTGTTAGGGGGACTTAGTATTTTTTAAATGTAAAAGAGCTGTTTAACTTAGGGCAATGCCCTACAAAAGGCCCTTTAGTTTAGTTTAGATTAGGGGGTGTTTTTATTTTGGGGGGATTTTTTATTTTCATAGGGATTAGGTTTAAAAAAATATATATATTTTTTTTTTCTGTAATGTTAGACTTTTTTTTATTTTTTTGCAATGTTAGATTCATATTTTGTAATTTAATGTTAGGATTTTTTATTTTAATTGCAATTTAGTAGTAATTGGGGTTAATTTAAGGGGTGTTAGGTTAGGGGGCTTAGTAATTAAATTAATTATTTGCGTTGTGGGGGGTTGGCGGTTTAGGAGTTAATAGGTTAATTAGGTTTATTGTGATGTGGGGGGTTGGCGGTTTTGGGGTTAATAGGTTAATTAGGTTTATTGCGATGAGGGGGTTTGGCGGTTTAGGGGTTAATAGTATTATTAGTTAGTTAGCATTGTAGTGTTTGGCGGTTTAAGGGTTATTGTAATTTATTTATTTGGTGTTGTGGGGGTTTGGCGGTTTAAAGGTTAGGTAGTTTGTGTTGTAGGGGTTTGGCAGTTTAAGGGTTAGTATTTTTGTTAATACTTCGTGTGGGGGTTAGGTTTATTTTTTCTTAATAATTTGTGCAGGCGGTTAGGTTTATTTTTTCTTAATACTTTGTGCGGGCGGGTAGGTTTTTTTTCTCAATAATTTGTGCAGGTGGGTAGTTTTTTTTTTCTTAATACTTTGTGCGGGCGGTACTTTTTTTATTTCTTGCGGGCGGTAACGTGTTTTTTGGTTATTTTGTGTAGTTACCTGTTTTAAGGCTTCGTTTGCCTACGCTGCATCCAGGTGGATTCCGAAAATGGCAGGGTGGTGAAAGAATCCACCGAATGTGGATTCTTTCACCACCCTGCCATTTCCGGAATCCACCCGGATGCAGCTTTGCTGGATCCAGGTGGATTCTTTTGGCTGCCTCGCCCAGCCAACATTCCTTTGAGGATGTGTGCGCAACTGGCGAAGGACGTGCTACAAATGCGATTATAGTATAGATGATACCCAGTCAGAACCTTGTCTATCAGTCTACAAATTATTCTTTATTTTCCATATAATTACTAGTTTTCTATATCATTACTAGTTTTCTATAATGATATGAGTGTAATTACGCCAATGAAACCTTTAATTTCATTAAGTGCTAATGACATGTATTTTACATTGAACTGGTATCTTGTAAAGCTTATTGCAATATCTACAAAATGCTCTTAAACACCAAAGGGCCATATAATCTAAAGTTCCGCTCTGAAAAGATTATCTAAAAAGTATCATCAGTACTGAGAGGACCATTAAATAATTTTAGAAAGGGCAGTGTTATCATAATAGCTATTCACCTAGATATGTAGGTTCTGGGTGTGAAGGAGTGACAGATAAATTGCAATTTAGTGCTCCAAAAAAGATCCAAAATATTTTGTGTGATTTCTCTTTATGCTGGTGAGTTTTTAAACATCAGGCCCAAGAGAGAATTTTGTAGACGAAATTATTGATAATGCTTCATGTAGAACAGAATCTTCTCCAAGGTCACCTATATACAACATTTACCAAGGAGATACAAGACTGCATGAAACAACAACTACATTTACTAATTACAATATGTTGGTGATGTTCTGTTCTTTTTCAGTAAATTAATTGTGAAGGAAACCTAAAACAGTTTTAAGAAGAGCATAAAAAGATGCCAGATTCACAATTTAAGTCCCCACGATATGTTTAATTATACATAACTAAACCCCCCCCCCCAAAAAAAAATACAAAATAAAAAATACAAAATCAAGAAACTTTGTAATGTATTTCATTACTGATTTTTTTTTTTACTGGAATCTACTTACCTGAAAGAAAATTTCTAACCTGCTCTGGTTTAAAGTTCCAAAGGCTGTGTCATCAGTACTTACCCTTGCCTTTCAAAGGGGCCAATTGTAAAAGAATTTGCTGGTGTGGAGTCGGTTTTCCCTCATGGAATATATAAAAATGGGCTTTCTCTGCAAGTGTTGAGCTGTTTCCCATAGAAATAATAAGAGCTTACTGTTATGCAAATTCTGCAATGGGGGACGACGTATACAGGGAGAACCCAACGTATTTTTTAACTTTAATTTTACACTAATACAAATTAAATTGCTCTGTTTCAGTGCACTGTACCTTAAAATCAGATATATTTTCATATTCTTAGGCTTTCCTTTCAGTGTAATTAGTGTTTTGATTATTTTGATAAAAGCTTGTCAACTTTTGAGTTGCAAGAAAAAACTGCAGTGAGATATGTAGGGAGAAAATGCTTACAGAATTACGCAGGGATTTGAAAAACTATTTCATATATACAGTATATGCCAATGGAACGCCCATGTACAGCCTATTTTTATGATAAAATAGCAATTACTCTTTGTATTTTGTACTCATAAATTTGAATTTCTATTTGTTTTTGCACATCCAGTGTACTTAAATTACTATTCATGCGGTGCATATTTAATATGATTTTTTTCCTCTAATTTAAATACAAAAAGTTTTTGATAAAATACGATTCTTGGTGAACATTTTTGTTACGATTGTTTCCTGGGTATTTTTGTGTGAATGTTTCAATTATTTGTTTTGTATGATTTTTAAATTACTATTTTTATTGTGCCCTTTTGTAATTTAAGCAACTCCATCTCCTTCCCATACAAAAATGCAAAGTACACATCTTAGTGAAACACCCTGTGTTGAGGGTAAAAAGTGGCTTTATAGAATTCCAGCAGGGGAAAAAAAAAATGGTGAGCATTCTTAAATAATCTCACCAGCCCAAAATGTGCTCCTGCTAATTATTCCTGTACTTGACTGGCTGTACTGTGCATGCTTACACACAATGCATGGGCTTATTTATTTAAAAACCGCTCCCTTTGTGTCACAAGTAATCTGGCATTAGTACATAGCATACATGAAAAGTTTTTGTGCATGGTAATTAATGAGTGGTATTATTCTTCTCTAGGTATTGTGTGTGGGAGTTAAATGTAAGATCTTTGAAAATGTAGCCTATCCCTCATTAGCAATAAAAGAATTACTGGGGACTTGCTGTTAGTCTACTGAGCGTGCACAGAGAAAGAAAAATCTATATCATACATACATTTATTTATGATGTTTAACTTTATAGACCTACATGCTATGCAGCAGAATTGCTACATGTATAACGTGTTTAGATGAATTTTCTCTACCCTACTGCTGTAGCACAATTTCATATATGTTGCCATTATCAGGGCAGTATACAAGACCTGGATGGTTGGGGTGAGAGCATTGCAGAGTTCTAGGACAGGCTGTGGGTTGAATCAGAAAGTGCTGTGGGTGCAGTTGAGGAGAAAAGGGGCATGATTGGATGAACTGGGCATTTCTGGGTGGGTTTTAGCTGGACCAGTTTCACCCTGTGAAACTGAAGAATATATAGAGAACAGAAAATATAAGAGTAGACAGGGAGAGTGCTCTTAGACTGGCACACCCCAAGCAAAATATTGGACAGCTGGTATCTTTGCCATTTGCTCGGAAGTGTTTAACTGTGTTTGATTTATGCAAACCAATAATAGCACTATGCACGGAAGCACATAGTAAAAAAATCAGATGTCTAGTGAGACATTTCACATAATCCTAAATTATGTCATAGTAACGATTCACTACAATGTGGGCTTGCTTTCCAAATCTTAGAATACTTACTGACATATGTCAAATTCAAGTGGAGCAGTGCATAGTACATACATCATTTTGTTTTTTCGTTAGATTATTTTTTTTCAGGAAAAAAAATTATGTGTTTGCACACACTTTTTATTTTTTAACAATATTAACATTTGAGTGGATTAATGTACCTTTAAGCTGTAAACCAAGTCACACATTTATAATGAACATTTAATCAAACTTGTATTGCTGCCAAGAAAGCAAACAAGATATGACATAATCTAACAAAGAGACTCACATTTGCTGAGTAAATAATGAATCCATCAATGCTTTTAAGTTTATCTTTACAAATGTCAGGAAGGAGCTCTATACTCAAATTTGCCATTTTCACACCACATCTGTAACGTGACAGCATAGTACACCTTCATTATTAATAAAGGAATTTAAAGATATCTGTCCTGGTTTGCATATCAGTTTATCCAGGATTAGGAACCATAAAACTGTTCAAACAACTGAGACAGACAAGTGTTTAGCTTTTTGTGTAAATGAAAGAGTTTAGGTTCCCAATCAAATGTTAAAAATCATGGAAATCCTATAAATATCATGGCAATCCTAAAATTGAACTCCACAAGGAAATAATATATTGTATTATTATTTTATGCCATTTTCTGGCTGGGGGAGTTTAATATGGACTTGCCATGCTTTAACATACATTTTTTTCCATTAAGTATCCTATTGTTTTATTGTAAAGTATGTGTGTGCGTGCAGTAAGATGCATGTGACTTGGGTTAGATTACAACTGTTTGTCCAATATCATAGTTTATATTAAAATGGGTTAATTTATAACAGCTTGCTGAATTTATGTCTTTTGTAGCAATACGTTGTTTCATGTGTTTTTGCAAAAAAAGTAAAATGTCCTGAACATAGTATCAAAGTATGCAAGCAAATACAATGTATATTTATAGTTTTAATGTACAACCCAAGTATCTAGGGCAGTAGTCTCAAAGTAACGGCCCCAGGGCCATATACAACATTCATGATAGTTTCATCTGACCCTCCCTTGTTCAATAGGTATAAATATAACGACAAGCGTCCAGTGTAGACGTCCACCATGCACTTCTTGGATAAATGTCACTTTTTACGTTGTTGTACAGTTTCAGAATGATCATTTGGCACTCACAAGATAAACAAACAACTGTGTATGTCTATTGTGGGCTACAACTCCCACCATGCACTATTACTTGGATAAATGTCCCTTTCAGTTCCTACTATATCCAGTTCTGGAGCACTTACTCCGTTCAAGTGGCCCCCATGGGAGAAGAACACTTGGCCAGTGGCCCCCAGATACATTGAACTTGATACCCCTGTTCTAGGGAAATAAATAATTGTGTTTTTTTTTGCATCATTCATATGATATAATGTCATGTGATCCATCATTTAAGACTATATTGTTCTTTATGATGTAAGGTCTAAACTGCAAGCTGATATTTTTTTGGGTGGATAGGGTCTTGCATTATCTTTAATCAATTCTATTAAATTTTATTTCTATACATTTAGTTGCTTTCATATTAAGGTTTCAAAGTTCTATAAATGTATTTTGCTGATAAAGTGGCACAGTCTCAGTGCCTTCTCCTTTTATTACTTTAACCTGGTATATAATGAGCTTGGATATTGCAATTTTTACATCTACCTTGTGATAACAAGACAATCAATCATACCATTAGGGGAAAGAAGATATTCTCTTTGAAATAAGTTGTCTCATATATTTTATGGATTGCAATTAAGATAACATAAAGGCACATTTTTTAATTGTAAAATGTATTACTCTAAGCCTAGTATAAAATAATTTGTAAAACTGCTATTTTCACACATGATGACAAGAAGATCAAATTACTTCTCATTTGAAAGAGGAGATCCCCCTACCAACGAGGGGTCACGAGCCCCCCTATGTTGGACAGGGAAGTGTGCTAGACTAAGAATAGAAAACTGGTACGAGCAGTACAGGTGTTTGATACCTATTTTATTAATTGCTGAATAAAGGATATGATTTGAATTACAGACAGAACTAAATCAATAGTTCATTTACTTTCTATTTATGCAACATACCCAAGGGGGGGGGGGGGGTGCATTAGGTCACAGCAACTTATACACCAAATTTACAAACATGAATTGCTTCTTTTCAGAAGTTCAACATTTTTTGTATAAAATACAAAAAATTATATTAAAAAAATCCATGCACTTTTTCATCTTTTTATAAATTAGTTTTAAGTTTGACCTATCAGGATTATATTTATAGTATAGGTTTTATACAATTTTAAACTACAGTACTGAAAATAAGACATATATTCTTCAGAGACAAAAAAACCCCATCTAAAAAAACAAGTAATAAATACATTATTGTAAAATATAACTCCGCAAAATATGGAAGTTTTCTATGTAAAATGCATTACATAATACTTTAAAATACATGCATATTCATCAGAAGAATGGGTGGTTATAAAAATAAATACATACATAATTATAGATAAGATGTTTGTGGTTAAAATAATAGTTTCTGCTTTTTGTTGTTTTGTTTGTAGTTCTGTATGACTGTGTTTAGTCTATCTCACGGTTATTATCATCATCATCATTTATTTGTATAGCTCCGCCAAATTCTGTAGAGAGGATTTTTTTTTCCTTTCTTTTTTATTAGCTTCTGTCTCTTGCGCCCTTTTTTCGCCATTCTCTTTAATCTGACATTCTGGGGCCGATTTAAAAAGCTGCAAATGCAGCTGTTTCCATGCAAGGCGCTACAGTCGTAAGACCGCTGCTCCTTAACTCATCTGCCACCTCTGAGGTGGTGGACAGCAATCATCCAGATCAGATATGATCCGGATGATTGATGGCCCCTGCTAGCGACCGATTGGCCGCGAATGTGCAGGGCGCGTCATTGCACAAGCATTTCACCAGAAAAGCATGTGCAATGCTAAATGCCGACAGCGTACGCTGGCGGCATTTAGCAATGTCGGGCGGACATGCTCTGCTACAGCTGATCATGTCCGCCCGACATTGGATAAATCGGCCACTCTGTTTTAAAAATAAAAATCATTTAGAAAAACTTAAAGGGTTACTTTCTGTTATAATTTTTAAGCTAAACAACTAACATATTAAAGTTAATAAACATTAATTAAAACCTACTGACCTATATTTTCTCCAAAACAAAGTTTCATAACGTTCTAAAAGTTATATCTTTTATTCGCCGATGATGTCACGTTATCCTGCCCACTATTTTCAGCACTGCATGTTCAAAATACTTAAACCAATAACTTTGTGTTTAAAGCGCCATTTTGAAACCTAGGTATTGTAAACGGATTGGTACAGAGCAAAGGATACCCACGAAGTGGGTTTGGAAAACAATTAAATTTGCATACAAGATTTCTGATATACGGTAGAGATATGTTAATGAAATGCTATTGATAAAAAGCGTATTTGGAGTAGTTAGTTAGTAACAGGCATAGAAAATATTTACTTACAGTGGCCCTTTAACAATTTTTCTTTCTACAAATTTAACATTCAAGTTAATTGGAATTTTTTATAAATACGTAGCATGATAAGCCTTCTTTCTATTGATTTAGTGTTTATTCCTTTTGAAGTATCTCCTGTTGTGGCTAAAACTCCAGTTTAAAAGGACAATACAATTGTAATTCCCTTAAAATCTCTAATTATATATAAATACAAAAAAACTTTGCAATGCACAATCATTGTTTATTTTGCCTGCTTTTATTGTAATTTTACTGTAGTGTTTCCACCCCCGCTAGAGAGGCTGGGGTGTATTACATGGAATGCATAACCGTGACACTCCTACACGCTGCATAGTGATTGGCTGATATATGCAGAAGCTTGTTTATATCCCCTCATAATTGGTCACAGCAAAGAAAGTAAGATAAATGACATACAAGAGGCCTTTCAAGGGGTGTGTCATTAGCCTGCAAAACAATGCATATTTTTTTTTATCAACATGAATTTTTAAATTATATGATCACATTTTTATGTAGACCTTTTGAAATGCAGTAAATAATTCCTGATGCATAAAGAAAAATGTACTTAAATGTCCCTTTAAATTGCCTTCAAAAGGGTTAAACACTTAGTCAAAGTTGCATTTTTGGTACACCCCAATTCTTCTCCTGATGAGGATATAACATTAATTGGAGCACATTCATGTATGCTTGTTCCTGATTGGCTCACCAGCTGTATCCTCAATTGTTCGTTTTGCAGCAAAAGAGAGAAATTTGTTAAAAAAATTAAATTATCTAATGAAATAGATCATTTTTTTTATACTACATTGAAGAACTATTCAATTTTTTTGTTCTGTGAAGTTATTTTTAACTTAAAGGGACAGCCAAGTTCAAAATAAACTTTCATGATTCAAATAGGGCATGTAATTTTAAACAACTTTCCAATTTACTTTGATCATTAAATTTGCTTTGTTCTCTTTGTATTCTTAGTTGAAAGCTAAACCTAGGAGGTTCATATGCTAATTTCTTAGACCTTGAAGGCCGCCTCTGCATTTGACAGTTTTTCACCACTAGAGGGCATTAGTTCATGTGTTTCATATAGATAACATTGAGCTCATGCACGTGAATTTACTAAGGAGTGAGCACTGATTAGCTAAAATGCAAGTCTGTCACAAGAACTGAAATAAGGGGGCAGTCTGCAGAGGCTTAGATACAAGGTAATCACAGAAGTAAAAAGTATATTAGTATAAAAGTGTTGGTTATGCAAAACTGGGGAATGGGTAATAAAGGGATTATCTATCTTTTTAAACAATAAATATTCTGGAGTAGACTGTCCCTTTAAGCTAGCAAAGGCATAGGTGTAAGGATGCCACTCTGCTAGGGTCGCGAAACAGCCAGTATTTTATTGGCATGTCCAGATTTTTTAAAGGGAGACAAAATGCAAAAATGAAATGGTCTAATCAGTTACAGCATTTTATCATTTCGCTGTTTGCATATAACTGTGTGTTTAACCCCTGCAGAGAAGTTAAACATATAAAGTCAGCTCCAGTGCAGCAATACACTACTGGGAGCTAGCTAAACACATATGGGGAGCCAATAAAAAAAGACAAATGTGTATAGCCACCAATCACCAGTTGGTTTTAGTAGTGCATTGCTGCTCATGATTCTATCTAGGTATGTAATTCCAACAAATAATATCAAGAGAACAAAGTAAATTTAATTATAGAAGTAAATTAAAATGTATCTTGAAAGTGTTTGCTCTGATTCATGAAAGTGTAACTTTCCCTTTAATTTCCCTTCAAGTTTCAATTCAATGCAGTTAATAAAGAATAAATATAAAGACCCTGTTATTGTGAAACATATTCTAAATATGTGAGAATCTACTTTGCAATAAAGTATCACTTAATAAAATTGGCCTATCAGCTTTCATTTTGACTTAGGCTGAATATGTATGGTAATTTATGCTAATTAGCATGGTAGCTAGTTTTTTTCCAGGAAAGGTGGTAACCGTATAGCTTGTATTTTACAGGTGTGACCAATATTTTTAAGATTTAATGTAGATAATAAAGAATAAATAAATGTTAATTTAAAAAAATCAGTCCCATGAGAATCAGTTTAAAAGTTATGCATAATTATGTTAGCTAATTTATAATTACTATGGCTAATATTTGTTTTTCTAAGAAAAGTGGCAAATATACACGGATGTTGCGCGTTTGAAAAAAAAATATTATTGGCTTGATTCAATCATTGTTGGGCAATACTTATATAGTCTTTGCCAAATTAAAGTGAATGTCAACTTTCATGATAAAGTGCGAGTTTTAAAAAAAAAACTATTAAAATCAGGGACATTTTCATTTGTGAAAGTTTACATTGCACCGGATTTTACAAATACCTTCTTCTCCTGAAACACCGGATCGCCGATCCCACGCCTGCAGCTCCTCTGTACTTCGTCAGCAATGACGAAACTGTCTCTCTCCAATCACGGCTTCCCCCCCATGAGCGTTCATCTGGTGAGGCCACGCAGTTATTGGAGGAAGCCGGTTTCGTCATTGCTGATTTAGCACAGCAGGAAGAAGCAGGCGGGGCGATCAGTGATCCGGCATTTCAGAAGAAGAAGGTAAGTATTTGTAAAATCCGGTGCAATGCAAACTTTCATGAATGAAAGTGCCCCTGTTTTTAATAGTTTTTTTAAAAACCGGGCACTTTATCATGAAAGTTGACATCCACTTTAAATTAAAAAAACAAAAAAAAAAACACATCCAACTACTGATACTTTAATCAAAGCTAGACACTGTGCAGTAAACAGATCAGTATCTCAGGATATTAACATATGTTACACTGCATAGCTGTTCTTAGTTTAGATGTAGCTGTAATGTTTTTTTTTTTTTTTCTTTTTCAAGGGTGTGGAAGACAACATGGTTTTGTGATGAAGAAATCCTCACAGATATTATCTAGGATTGCAATGCAATGCTTCAGTAAGTTGTTAGCCATATTTCCGTCCCATATACAGTATAACATATATTTTAATTTTAGAATGTGCAATTTAAAGATGTATTATATTCCTACAGTTTCTGCATAAAGTACACAATGTGACAAAATTGTACTTTTGATCTTCTAATTTTCATTGAATAATTCTTTTAAACTTAAAATTTGAAACATAGGTATATAATTAAACTAATGCAAAATGTGTTTGTTTACCATGTACAATATATATATTATAATGTTTGTAATTTTAGGATGTCTCACTGTCCATCAGTAAGACCATATGAATGATATCCTTTTAGTTTCAATTTCAATTTAAACATATTTCACATAGATTTTTTGATGGAGAAAATATTCTAACATGTTTAATTGTTGCTATTTCAAATACATTACATGACAGGACATTTGGGGCCTGATCCGATATGCAGCGTCGCCCGCAAAAGCCGGCGACGCCAAATTTTGCGCTGGTTTGGTATCACATATACGGCGTAACCTAGAAGTTACGCTCATATATTTCTGCCTACGGCCATAGTTTTCTGGCCCATAGACAGGTATACCAAACCAGCGCAGTTTGGTATCCAATATACAGCGTAAGGACTTACGTGGCAAAAATTGAGAAATTCTACTCCATTTTTACCTCGCCACAAATTGCAGGCGTAGTAAGCCTTACGCTGTCTATTGGAGCCCCGTAACTCCCTAAACTACCTGCAAAATAAAACCTATCAGATTGAGCTCGCATTCTATTGGCTGATCGGAACAGCCAGTAGAATGCGAGCTCAATCTGATTGGCTGATTGGATAAGCCAATCGGATTGAACTTGAATCTGATTGGCTGATTGAATCAGCCAATCAGATTTTCTTACCTTAATTCCGATTGGCTGATAGAATCCTATCAGCCAATCGGAATTCGAGGGACACCATCTTGGATGATGTCATTTAAAGGAAACTTCATTCGTCTGTCAGTCGTCGGGCCAGCTGGATGTTCCGCGTCGGAGGTCCGAAGAAAGAAGATTGAAGATGCCACTTGGAGGAAAACTTCACCCCGATGGAGGACCTCTTCTTTGCCGCTTGGATGAAGACATCGCCGGATGGAAGACTTCTTCTTTGCCGCTTGGATGAAGACATCGCCGGATGGAAGACTTCTTCTTTGCCGATTGGATGAAGACATCGCTGGATGGAAGACTTCTTCTTTGCCACTTGGATGAAGACATCGCCCGGATTGGATGAAGAGTTCGGCCCGGCTGGGTGAAGACGACTCAAGGTAGGGAGATCTTCTGGGGCTTAGTGTTAGGTTTTTTTAAGGGGAGTTTGGGTGGGTTTAGAGTAGGGGTATGTGGATGGTGGGTTGTAATGTTGGGGGTGGTATTGTGTTTTTTTTTTTACAGGCAAAAGAGCTGAATACTTTGGGGCATGCCCCGCAAAAAGCCCTTTTAAGGGCTGGTAATAGAGCTGTTAACTTTTGTTTTGGGGGGCTTTGTTATTTTATTAAGGGGCTTAGAATAGGTGTAATTAGCTTAAAATTCTTGTAATTTTTTTTTTGTAATTTAGTGTTTTTTTTTTGTAATTTAGTTTAGTGTATTTAATTGTATTTTAGTTTAGATAGTTGTAGTTTATTTAATTTATTGATAGTGTAGGTGTATATGTAACTTAGGTTAGGATTTATTTTACAGGTAAATTGTTAATTATTTTAACAAGGTAGCTATTACATAGTTAACTATTTAATAGCTATTGTACCTAGTTAAAATAAATACTAAGTTTCCTGTAAAATAAATATAAACCCTAAAATAGCTACAATGTAATTATTAATTACATTGTAGCTATTTTAGGGTTTATTTTATAGGTAAGTATTTAGATTTAAATAGGAATATTTTAATTATTAATATTAATTAGATTTATTTTAATAAGAATTTAGTTAGGGGTGTTAGAGTTAGATAGGGTTATTATAATAACTATATTAACCCTAATATAATTAGGGTTAATATAGTCAATATATATAATATAATAACTATATTAATCCTAATATAATTAGGGTTAATATAGTTAATATAGGTGGTGGCGGTGTAGGGGGGTCAGATTAGGGGTTAATCTATTTAATATAGGTGGCGGCGGTGTAGGGGGATTAGATTAGGGGGTAATACATTTATTATAGGTGGCGGCAGTATAGGGGGATTTAGATTATAGGCAAAAGAGCTGATTACTTTGTGACAATGCCCCGCCAAAAGCCCTTTTAAGGGCTGGTAAAAGAGCTGATTACTTTTGGGCAAAGCCCCACAAAAAGCCCTTTTAAGGGCTGGCAATAGAGCTGTTTACTTTGGGGTAATGCCACGCAAAAAGCCCTTTTCAGGGCTATTTGTAGGGTTAGACTTAGGTTTAGTGGTAGGGATAGTTTAGTTTTTTTAGGGGTTAATTAATTTAATATAGGTGGCGGCGGTATAGGGGGATTAGATTAGGTGTTAATTAATTTAATATAGCTGGCGGCGGGGTAGGGGGATTAGATTAGGGGTTAATAATTTTAATATAGCTGGCGGCGGGGTAGGGGGATTAGATTAGGGGTTAATAATTTTAATATAGCTGGCGGCGGGGTAGGAGCTCACATTAGGGGGTAGTTTAATATAGTTGGCGGCGGGGTAGGAGCTCACATTAGGGGGTAGTTTAATATAGCTGGCGGCGGGGTAGGAGCTCACATTAGGGGGTAGTTTAATATAGCTGGCGGCGGGGTAGGAGCTCACATTAGGGGGTAGTTTAATATAGCTGGTGGCAGGGTAGGAGCTCACATTAGGGGGTAGTTTAATATAGCTGGCGGCGGGGTAGGAGCTCACATTAGGGGGTAGTTTAATATAGCTGGCGGCGGGGTAGGAGCTCACATTAGGGGGTAGTTTAATATAGCTGGTGGCGGGGTAGGAGCTCACATTAGGGGGTAGTTTAATATAGCTGGCGGCGGTGTAAGGGGCTCACATTAGGGTAGTTAATGTAGGTGGCGGCGGGGGCCGGGAGCGGCGGTTTAGGGGTTAATATCTTTATTAGGTGGGGCGGGGTCCGGGAGCGGCGGTTTAGGGGTTAATACATTTTTTATTATTAGGAGAGTGAGGGGGGGATAGCGGATAGAGGGGTATACGTGTCGGGCTATGTTTGGGAGGCGTGTTAGACAGTACAGGAGATTTTATAACTTAGTCAGGTTTTGTAGGCGCCGGCAGTTTCTAAAGTGCCGTAAGTCACTGGCGACTCCAGAAATTTGTACTTACGCAGATTTCTGGACATCACTGGTTTATCCGACTTATGGCACTTTAGCAATTGCCGGTGGGGTATATTAGATTAGGTATATTAGCGAGAGTTGCGAGCTGAAACTACGGGCGGCGGGGGTTCCCTCGCTTGCACCGCAAACAACGATCTATATCGGATCGCGCCCCTGATCTTAATCTCATTTCAAATGCTAAATGTTAAAATTGTTAAAACCTATCCCAAAGCCACAACTTACATTTGGTTTTATTTTATCCATGTATGAATAAACTATTTTATTTTACTTAAACACTTAAACTTGAAATATGTAAGATCTTTACATGGCTTGTGTGTGGATTATACTAATATATATATATATATATATATATATATATATATATATATATATATATATACTGTATATATATATACACCACATGCCCAAATTTCTGTCGTTTCACCCTTCTAAGGGGTAGATAAACTGAGCACAATTTAAATGTAAAATAAAAACTTTGAATTATCAGCTGCCGTTTTGTTTTGCTTACTCCGGATTTTCGGACCCCAAAAGCTTTTATTGACCACTGGGAAGAAAATTGAAGTATAAAGTCATCATTATTAAAACATATTTATTTTTAATGTTATGGAAGCAAAAAGTAGAATTTTACTATTTATCACTTCCTTTGACAACAGCCAGGAATGTCAACATTTTGCTGTAAGATAATAATCTTTTAATACTGCCACCTTTGAGACAGGTTTTTTCTAATGGCAAAGGCATTATCTGCTGCTTTTTAAAACATGTCATCATTGGTGACCTATGGCTCATACTAAAATAATTATAATACTATAAAGGTATTTTAATTATTTAGTTATGTGATATGGTTAATAAATGGACAAGAAAGATAAAATAAAATTTTAATGGTCCAGAGAGTGTGCAATTTTAGACAACATTCCAATTTACTTTTATTATAAAAATCTACTTCATTCTCTTGGTCTCCTTTATTGAAAAGCATGCCCAGGTAGTCTTAGGTAGTGTACTGACTGAGCACACTATGGCTGAAGTGTTTGCAACAAAGTTTTTTTTTTAAATGTTACACTTTGTTGAGCACCATAAGGCAGCGGTGTTCACAACAATGTAAAGTAGTTTTACTAATATATTTGATTAACAAATTATGTAAGATTTTATTTTTGATTACTTTTAAATTAAAAAAAAACTCAACAAAACAACTCAATTGTGCATTCTTCTACTAGAACTCTAATAATAATAAATGACTCAATTATACTAGAATTCTAGTGTAAAACAATAGACCTTAATAATGATTAATTACATTAAAACTGTCAGACTTTCAAACAAAAATATGAAAAATAATACCCAGGTTCAAAGCTAGTATTATGTTAAATTAAGTTCCATTTAGTAACATTAAAACAGGACATACATTGCACTACACAACTGGCTACTATATATTTAAAGATGAACTCATTTATATCCTGTTTACACTTAGATTTATGTAGGAACCGTAAGCTGCAATTACAAGCAGGATAGGAAATAGTCCCTTCCTTGCCAGTAAAGTTCAGGGTCTATATTAAACAAACTTATTCTTAAGTTTCAAGTGGGCTACAAGATCATGGGTACCTATAATGTGAATCAGTGACAGATGACTGTCTTCCCTTGCTTCTAGGTACCTCTACAAATGTACAGAGAATGTGCCTTAACAATATGGACTTACACAAGCTGTGTCTTAGTTAGTTGTCTGTATTGATTGAGTCAGCCAACATACTGAAACACTGTACACTTTTATTTTATGCTGCCAGTTCCACATACCTGATTTAAAGACAATAATGTGCGACTGCTGCTTTTGCTTCTGTGTTATGCAGTAATATTGTTCTTCCAGTCGGCTAATATCCATTTTGCTAAGCTTCCTGGTGCCGGCAGCAGGATCTTTTGAAGGGTGAGTCACATATAAGATGTCACTCATATATTTAAACGCCTTTACTATTTCGTCCCACAACGAATATTTCTCCCAGCAGCCGCAGCACCAAGCCATTGCTCTTTTTATTATATATAGCTCAATTAAATGCAGAGTCTGCTGATGGTTAAAAAAAACAACAAGCACTGAGAGGAAAAGCTACTCACTGCCTAGAACATTAAAACTTCTCTCCCACTATCTGGTAATTTGTTACAAGTTTTTCTGGTTGTCCTACATGTCTTGGTTTAAAGTAAATGATAAGTACATTACACAGAGCTTATTATTGACTTAAGGTAGAGCAGAAATCATAGCCAAGTAAAAGAAATAGGATAGAAAACAGAAGGCAGGCAGATCAGTATTCATTTACATATTAAAGGGACATTAAACACTAAATAAATAATTGTTTGAATGGTGTATTCAGAGCAGAGATTAACCTGAGAATAATTTGTACATGTATTTTAAAAAATGATATTAGTTGTTTAAATATTGAAAACAATAAGCAGTGGGCACCACCATATTGTAACTTAGGTTATATTTTCTGCTGAGGCCAACAGGGAATGGTTATAAATGGCTTACTAGAGTGTGCAACCAATGACTGTGTGGAATATAGCTGTGTTTGCACTTCCATGAATTGGAAAGCCCACAATATTCAGAATTAAATGAAAAAATAACAAAATAAATAATGAAAGTATATAGCAATGTTGTTTTACTACATGTAAATAAACAATTTATATTACTATCTTGAGGTATTTAATGTCTCTTTAACCCCTTAATGACCATAGCACTTTTCCATTTTCTGTCCGTTTGGGACCAAGGCTATTTTTACATTTTTGCGGTGTTTGTGTTTAGCTGTAATTTTCCTCTTGCTCATTTACTGTACCCACGCATATTATATACCGTTTTTCTCGCCATTAAATGGACTTTCCAAAGATACCATTATTTTCATCATATCTTATAATTTATTATAAATTTTTTTATAAAATATGAGAAAAAAATGGAAAAAACACACTTTTTCTAACTTTGACCCCCAAAATCTGTTACACATCTACAACCACCAAAAAACACCCATGCTAAATATTTTCTAAATTTTGTCCTGAGTTTAGAAATACCCAATGTTTACATGTTCTTTGCTTTTTTTGCAAGTTATAGGGCCATAAATACAAGTAGCACTTTGCTATTTCCAAACCATTTTATTCAAGATTAGCGCTAGTTACATTGGGACACTGATATCTTTCAGGAATCCCTGAATATCCCTTGACATGTATATATTTTTTTTTAGAAGACATCCCAAAGTATTGACCTAGGCCAATTTTGGTATATTTCATGCCACCATTTCACCGCCAAATGCGATCAAATACAAAAAATCGTTCACTTTTTCACAAACTTTCGGTTTCTCACTGAAATTATTTACAAACAGCATGTGCAATTATGGCACAAATGGTTGTAAATTTTTCTCTGGGATCCCCTTTGTTCAGAAATTGCAGACATATATGGCTTTGGCATTGCTTTTTGGTAATTAGAAGGCCGCTAAATGCTGCTGTGCACCACAAGTGTATTATGCCCAGCAGTGCAGGGGTTAATTAGGGAGCTTGTAGGGAGCTTGTAGGGTTAATTTTAGCTTTAGTCTAGTGTAGCAGACAACCCAAAGTATTGATCTAGGCACATTTTGGTATATTTCATGCCACCATTTCACCGCCAAATGCGATCAAAAAAAAAAAAAGTTCCCTTTTTCACAAACTTTTTGTTTCTCACTGAAATTATTTACAAACAGCTTGTGCAATTATGGCATAAATGGTTGTAAATTTTTCTCTGTGATCCCCTTTGTTCAGAAATAGCAGACATATATGGCTTTGGCGTTGCTTTTTGGTACTTAGGCCGCTAAATGCGCATCACATGTATTATGGCTAGCAGTGAAGGGGTTAATTAGGTAGCTTGTAGGGAGCTTGCAGGGTTAATTTTAGCTTTAGTGTAGAGCTTAGCCTCCCACCTGAAATATCAGACCCCCTGATCCCTCCCAAACAGCTCTCTTCCCTTCCCCACCCCACAATTGTCCCCGCCATCTTAAGTACTGGCAGAAACTGCCAGTACTAAAATAAAAGCTATATTTGGGCTTTTTTTTTTTTTTAAAAGAAAAGGCATATTTACATATGCTGCTCTGTAGGACCCCCCTTTAGCCCCCAACCTGACTGATCCCCCACCAAACAGCTCTCTAACTCTCCCCCTCTGTCTTAATGGCCGCCATCTTGGGTACTGGCAGCTGTCTGCCAGTACCCAGTTTAGAATAAAATTGATGATATTTTTTAATTTTTCCCCTTTTCTGTAGTGTAGCTCCCTGCCCCACCAAAGACCAACCCCCCACCCCCTCCTAGATACCTTCGATTTATATTTTTCAAATTAAAATACCCCTTTCTCAAACTTTTATACACTTTTATATTTTCTGTAGTGTATCGTTCCCACCCGCTCCCGCCCCGTGCACGCGCCCGCCCGCCCGCCGCCCCCCGTGCGCGCCCCCATCGGCCCTGCCCCCGATCCCGCCCCCCTCTACATTACCCGGCCCATCGATGGCCGCCCACCCGCCTCCCAAGTCGGCTCCCACCCACCAACGATACCGGCCATCGATGTCCGGTGAGTGGCTCTCTCTGCATCGGATGGCCATCTAGAGTTATTGCAGGATGCCTCCATATCGAGGCATCACTGCAATAACCGGAAAGCAGCTGGAAGCGAGCAGGATCGCTTCCAGCTGCTTTCCACACCGAGGACGTGCAGGGTACGTCCTCAGGCGTTAACTGCCTTTTTTTTGAGGACGTACCCTGCACGTCCTCGGTCGTTAAGGGGTTAATGATGATGAATTGAAAGAACAATGTACATAAAGAGATGAGATTTCAAAACTTTGTGGTTCACTACAAAATCTGTGGGTACAAAATGTTGACCACAAAGAAAAATATTAATGGTGCAGGGGGTTCTATCATGTCCTGCTGCCTATTTCTAGATGATTTTTGCTTAAATCCCTTTTTCTTCATTTTTATCTTCCTCCTTGTATTGCACAGAGTACCAGGCATGTAAGCAAGGCACTTCATTGGAAATTTATAGCAGCTGACAGCTTTAAGGATTGTGGGCACTACAGTTGCACCCCACATACCCCCAACGACCCAGAGCAACCACTGTATTGTAACAGACACTAAGGGCTCCATATACTAAAAGGCGTGTGGACAAGGTTCTCAACTTGTTTGTCCGCTACCTACATGTATCCGACTACTGTGTAATGCTGCCCCCTTCTCTTGCAAAAAGTGGTGGAGTGTAAGAAGCAGCCATCTGCGAACCTGACGCTGCTTAGTATATGGAGCTTTAAATCTTGTTGTTGATACAGAACATCTATATGTCCATATGACTTTACTTAGGCTGCACTATGTGCAAATTGATAATGATATCTAACTAGATTCAGAGGCATAGGTGAGGTTACCAAGGAACCTCATTGTAAAGATGAGATTTTTTTTAATTCATTAAGCATCACTTCACCTATTTTTCTGAGTGTTTCAATATTGCTAAGGGGTTAAAACAATTACAACTGTAAAAACTTCAGAAACACACTTAAAACACGATAAAAGTAAAAGTATAGAATATTTGATTTCTCGCTGGATAGAACAAGAGGTGTCTCAGAAAAATTGCAGACAAAGCAAGGGGCTGGCCGTAAGCTGACAGGGGCTGTTCCTCAGCCAAGCAAGTGGAATTCATAAAGACTCCTGCCCTGGTCTTGTAGCTGTGTCTCGCTATTTTAAGGTTGTCTCATTTTTATCTCTTCATTTTCCTTTTAGTTTTTCAAAGTTTTCGCTTTTTTAGAAGTTAACTGTTGTAAAATAGGAACGGCTCCCATTTATTTCAGTGAAGCTCGAACTTGAAGGAAGTACAATAATTATGTATTAATGTAAATTTATAACATACATGTAAAATACACTACAACAAGTAGAAAACAGCAGTAAATAGTAAGAATTTCATGACGTACAGTAAGAATTTGTTATCATACGCAAGAAGATAATAATTATTACACAATAATTAAAGGGACAGTCTACACCAGAGGTTTTATTGTTTTAAAAGACAGATAATCCCTTTATTACCGATTCCCCAGTTTTGCATAACTGACACAGTTATATTAAAGGGACATTCCAGTCAAAATTTAAATGCACATAGATTAACTACATCTTTGAATAGAAACACATTTGCAATATACATATATTAGCAAACATGCTTCTAGTAAAAGTTATCACTGTTTTAGTGTTAACATTTTTCTCTGCACGTTCATGTGAAGCATTGCTAGATATTGTCACTGCACCCACATTTTAAATAATGTAGCTGCTGAGATCATCACTGGGGCTTGTATCATGTCAGCAATTAACAAATTGAGTCATTACCAGATGGTACAAGCACCTTAGGCTCTCTGATCTAGTGCTGTGTTTAAAATACTGGTGCACGGTACATACTTAAATACACTTTTGAAACAGCTATAGCTTTTATTAGAAGTATTTTTGCTAATGCATGTATATTACAAAACTGCTTCTGTTCAATTCCGAAATGCACCATGTGGTGCAGGTGTGATCGCAATGTTATCTATATGGCTCACATGAACTAGCAATCCCCTGTTGTAAAAAGCTAATACAAATGCATGTGATAAGAGGCTGTCTTTAATGGCTTAGAAACAGGCATATATTTAGAGGTTTTTAATTATATATATATATATATATATATATATATATATATATATATATGTATATTAATATAACAATGTTGGTTGTGCAAAGCTGGGGGATGGGTATTAAAGGCGTTATCTATCTTTTTAAACAATAACAATTTTAGTGTTGACTGTCCCTTTAAAGGGACACTGAACCCAATTTTTTTCTTTCGTGATTCAGATAGAGCATGCAATTTTAAGCAACTTTCTAATTTACACCTATTATAATTTTTTCTTCGTTCTCTTGCTTTCTTTATTTGAAAAAGAAGGCATCTAAGCTATTTTTTGGTTCAGACCATGGAAAGCACTTGTTTATTGGTGGGTGAATTTATCCACCAATCAGCAAGAACAACCCAGTTTGTTCACCAAAAATGGGCCGGCATCTAAACTTACATTCTTGCATTTCAAATAAAGATACCAAGAGAATGAAGACAATTTGATAATAGGAGTCAATTAGAAAGTTGCTTAAAATTGCATGCTCTATCTGAATCACAAAAGAAAATATTTGGGTTCAGTGTCCCTTTAAGTTCTGATATATGACAGAATAAATAAATAATATGATACAAATACACCCACAAAGCAATGCAAACAGATCAGAGTATCATCACAAAACACAATTTCAAGAGATAAACCCGGAAAATAAATAATGAATATATGACACTTTTTTTTTAACTATGCTAAATTTTATGGAATAATTGATTTTGAGTTTACCATATTGTTATATAGGAATAGTAAAGAAATATATAATGTATATCATGTAATGTAGTAGATATTAGAATCTTATTAGTGACTAATCAATCCAAAAACAGGTCCTGTAAGAGAACATTTGGAAATAGTAGAGCAATTAAAATCTACTAATATTCAAGAGGGGCAAAAAAAATGAAAAACCCCCAAAAAACTCTTGCACAATAGGTAATGAAAATGTTCCAAGGATTAGTAAAATTAACCTCAATCACTTGTTTGTGGATATAAGATAGGTAACACAGTAGGTTAATGCCTAAGATTTGCTCATGTAGTAAGGATGCTAAGATTAGTTGTTCCTGTTTAAACCAATAAAGATACACACCCTGTAAATAATAAAATACTGTGACAAAACTGAATAAATGCAGCATCTTTATCCAAATGATAATTATAGAAGATATATAGATGACATTTAAAGGAAATCCCTTTTATTAGTCATTATTCAGGCATAAAAAGCAGGAACAATCATAGCTTTTAATGTTCACATTGGCACTCCTTCCTAATGCTGGATATTTTTATTAAAAAGGTTTTGGAGAGACTGTAGAGATTAAAGGGCCATTATTTTGGGAACATGTTCTAATTCCTCTGCAACTCTATGGATCAGATTACAAGTGGCACACTATTTAGTGCTTTTGCTCACGCGCAAACAACATTGTATGTAAACTTTTAATATGCACAGGTTAGCGCATGTATTAGAAGTTTAACATAAAATATTTGTGTGTGAGCGAATATGCAGAGAAGAGAAAACAGAGTGCACAAAAAAAAAAGATTCAAGTGTGGTCTATTAAAACACGATTACACGCAAACATAAAATCTTACTCACTAGATGTAAGTCAATTAAAAGCCTCTACATATCATCTGCTTGATACACAGGCAAACAGGGGCAAAGATGACTCTATCTCCCCTATGGATGCCAAAATCCTCAGTGTTTCCGGAAGACCTCCGAGGTGGCAATCACGTAACAGTACTTGAAGCACAATAACCTCAACTCGTTTCTCCCGGTCTGCGGTCTAGTTAATACATATATATCTATAGGAATAGATATGCAGGTATATTATTATTATTTATTTATAAAGCTGTAACAGATTCCGCATCGCTGCCCATGGGTACAAAGATAAAAGTACAACGGAGAGACAATACAATAAAAGACAAAAAATTGTACAGACAAATACAGGGGGAATTGAGGGCCCTATTCCCGTGGGAACTTACAATCTAGATGGAAAATATGAATTCCCATACCAGGCGTTGAACCCGGGCCGCCTGGGTGAAAACCAGGAATCCTAACATACATAGATATAGAGAGAGAAAGAGTGAGAGAGAAATAACAATTAAAAGGACATTTTCCTGTAAGTGAAGAACATTGAATGTTGAAAGGCTGGCGAAGCCTTTTGTCACAGATACCAGACCCCCAAGGTTAACCCCCACCCCCCTACTACATGGCTCACTTCTTTCTACATCAGGTTTGGCCATTTCAGGGCTTACGGGATCTACCAGAGCTGTGAGCTATGTTGTTTCTGCTGTGGATACTTTGTCAGAGAAGAACTGGTCTCTCACCGGAAAAACCCTCCTAGGCTGGGGCTCCTGGAACTCTCGGTCGGCTGCCTCACAACGGACACCCATTTAACCCCTCTCAGGCTGGCTGGGCTCCTGGAACTCCCGATCGGCCAAAGAACAACAGGACACCCGCTAACTTTAACCCTGGTTGCTCCAGCGTCCCTTTGCCCCAGAGCTCCACCCCTAGGGAAGACAAAAGGTGGGGAATTACCGGAGGGGAGCTCCTTTGGGAACCGGGGTTTTTGGACACCCCTACCCCCATAACTTCAACGGACTGTATCTCTGGTCCCCAGTAACAAATCATGCCACTTTTTGGACTGTGGCATCTGGGGACCGATAGCTTTCAAATGACACCCTGGAAGTGCTCCCCCAGGATCACCACGAAACCGCTATCCATGGGTCCTGGTATTCTATAGGACTGTGGCTGCTATGGAGGCTCCGGTCTGTCTTGAGGGGCGGGAATGGCGGGAAATTGTGGGATTGTCCAGTGTCTTATCAAGATGAGCTTTGTGTATAAAAGGAGTGTGTGTTTTCCAATAAAATCAGATTCTTCTTTGTCCCACCTAAATGCTAGTTGTCTAGTTATTTGGGTGGGGATTGCTGAAATCACTTCTCCGCTACATAACGGCCCCTTGTCTGGGAGAGGAAGGATCCTCTGGCAGAGCTACCTAGTTGGGGTAGCCGGAGTCTGCCACAGGGTGGGACCCTGAATACTGGTGCTCTCGGGCATCAGGGGCGGCTACAGGCTGTGGTCAATTTCCAGCTACATAGCTGCAGTCAGCAGGGAGGAAGTAGGACCCGTTTGGCAGAGATACTCAGCCAGGGTAGTCGGAGTATCCGTCACATTAGCTGGCAGCGCTGGGATCTGCTTCTTCCACACGATTCCTGCTGACAGAGGAAAAGTTCCACAGTAGCCGGTAACTATGGAAACCGAGTTTCTAAGGAGAGTATAGGAGGTGCTGGCCCAGCTGGACGGTCCTATTTACCTACAGGACAAGCTGGAACAGAGGGACCTGATCCACCAGGACCTCTGGTGGGAGGCTCTTCAACAGGAGCACTACGATGGAAAGGTCTTCCCCACGAATGACACGAGGTTCCGGGTTCAGCGGATCTTGCGAGTGCCTTTCCTGGGAGAACAGCCAAAGAAGGAATAGCTATCTGTCCTACATAGACTGGTCCAGGCAGAGATGTGGGTGGAGGACAGCTACCGGGCTCTCCGATGGCTCGCTATGCAAGCAAAGCCATGACTGGAGGATGGCTCCCCCACAGAGGGCTTTGGCTTGGACGGCCCTGGATTACTATTTACAAAAAGGACAGATAACCCAAATTTTGGGAGCGAGATGGACCAGGGTCTGGAGGATATCTCTGGGCGCCAAGAGGAACTGCTGGATCTCTTGGAGGAATCCGGGCTACTAGACGATCTGGATTTTATAATTGCCCAGGAAGAGGCACTGGTCGAGGAATACAAGAGGCTGCTAGATCTTGTTAAGCAGCGTGCCTAGGCTATACAGATCTGGGGTGCAGCACTCTGGGATTCATGGAGCTCAACCATGGAGGAGGGGCAACAAAGAAAAAGGGATCCAGGGCTGCTGGATCACGATCAGCAGTCTGGCTCTGAGCATATGGTCTTGGACTAGGGAGCCACCCCAGCAGAAGCGCTGGCAACAGGGCAGAGAGATGCCGGCCTCTGCCCAGCACCTGCAACAGCTCCAGGAAACCAGGGAGTGGAGGTCGCCGACCTCTCTCCCCACCCACAGAACCCCTTCCCGGGAGAGGAGACAGTCGTCTCTCTCCCCAGCAGCAGAGCCAGGAGCAGGGAGAGGAGACAGTCGGTCTCTCTTCCCAGCGGCAGAGCCATCCCCTGGGAGCAGAGGTAGTTGTCCTCCCTCCCCTTACACAGAACCCCTTCCTGGGAGAGGAGACAGTCGGTCTCTCTCCCCAGTGGCAGAGCCAGGAGCAGGGAGAGGAGACAGTCGGTCTCTCTCCCCAGTGGCAGAGTCAGGAGCAGGGAGAGGGGACAGTCTGTTTCAATTCCCAGTGGCAGAGCTATCCCCTGTGAGCGGAGGTAGTCGTCCTCCCTCCCCTTACACAGAACCCCTTGCAGGGAGAGACAGATGTCGATAACTCTCCCCAGTGGCAGAACCCCTTCCCGGGAGAGGAGACAGTCAGTCTTGAGGGAGAGCAACTGTTTGGGAGCCGGCCTTGACAAACTTGTACGCCCCTGTCTGCTGCAGCTTGATAAATCGACCCCTTAAAAGCCAATTAGGGAAAGATATGTAGCAGAGTCTCCTAAAATTTTTGTTTACAATGTAAAAAATTATGTTTTTTTTGTATAAATGTGTAATATAGATATATTTTGTAGAGAACATGCTTGTATGTTTATGTAAAAAAGATGGATAGGGGTGCAAACTCCTCAGCTTTCCTGAAAACATTCACCATATATAAATAGTGGGGAAATGGATTTTCATTAACAAAAAAATTCTGAACAAACTATCAGCAAATATTGGACGAAACACAATTATTTATTTTTCATCCAGAACAACTTTATTGTTTGTGCACATCTAGTAATTGATTTTTGTGTGGGGGGGGGTGTATATATTTATAGTTAGATTGATATATATATATATATATATATATGCATTTATTAAAATAGCCAGTAGGTGGAGCTGTCCGCTTGTGTTGCCACAATGCCAAGCAAGCTGAAATGAATCAGTTTAACCAGACCTGAGCTTTCGAGCAGATTTCAAAGAAACAAGATCTTCATGTCTATAACTCAGTCCAGATCGGAATGCATAGAAAGAACTGTTTGCAGAAAAATGCAAGTGAAGTCTGTGTTGTGTGATTATTTTATTAGGTGTAGCAAATGTTTTTGTTCATTTAACTTAGTTTAATTATATATTCTGTGTTGTGTGATTATTTTATTAGGTTTATAATGCTGTCTAGCACTTAAAGTCTTTATTTCAAAGCTTTAAAAATAATGTATTAGGTGTTACTTATGACAATTTTGAGAGGGGCCTGGAACCTATCTCCCTCACTTCCCATTGACTTACATTATAAACTGGGTTTCAATTTACAACGGTTTCGATTTACAACCATTCCTTCTGGAACCTAACCCTGGCGTAAACTGAGGGCTACCTGTATATATATATACATAGATAGATAGATAGATAGATAGATATACAGACTGATTCCTTCAGTTAGCATTACACACATCTTTTTAGGTGGTCATTATTTTATTTTTTGTCTTGCCTTACCTTGGATTGCCATCATGTCAACCAATCACTTTGATACCAGTAACTGTCACCAATATTTAAGGAGCTGAAATAATTTTAAATATTATTGATAGGTGTGCCCATTTCCCTCTGGACCGTTGACTAGTTTTTGTGAAACATAGTAATGGCCAATCATGTTCTGTTGCAAAAGTGATGCCAGTAAAGTGGCCTCTTGTATTGCCACTGAACTCGAAGGGACCTTGCGAAAAGGGCAAATAGCTGGACCTAACAAATATTGTGAATGTCTGCATGTACTTTTCCAGCTCCAAAACATTACACATTCTAAATTCTCGTGGAGGGAGAAACAGGATGGGATATGGACAGGGCAGGATTTTGGCTGATGTTTAGAGCAAATAACTCAAACATTCAACTACATCAAACAAAAAATCATGCACAACATTCTGACCATAGCCAAAGTGAATACTATAAAAACACTGAAGCCCATTTACACACACACAAAACAAAACAGAACTGTAGCTCAATTATATATACAGACAACACAGAGCAACAATTCACAGTGTTGGAATCAAATGTAAAATGTATCATAGAGCTACAAAGCACTGTAGTGTATAGGTCATTCTGGATGGGCAAATTTCCAAGACAGCATTTTCAAGAAGGAGCAAAGAAGTCAAGTTCATTAGTACAATTACTATATAGTTTTACCAAGAGGAAAATTGCCAAAAAAAAAAGAAATCTACTTTGGCTGTACTAAAGAAAAGGTGAAGAGCAAACATATAATTTATTAAACAAATGTTACCATCACAGAGGTATACAAGGCAAATGAATGTGTACTGGAACCCAAGGATGCTTATTTGTGCCAAGTATTCACTGACCTATACACTTGTTTGAAATTGGAGTAAGATCAGCTTAGTATTGCAAGGAAATCTTGGTTCATGTAATCTGAACACAAAACAGTTAACCCTTACTAGTCTGTTTTTACCTCATTCTGTTCTGTGCGAGGTTCGAACTGAAATAGAAAAACATGTGAAGGTCCTAATACTGTTTTCTAATTAAAGAGAGCTGCATTTACCTCTAATTGTGATTTAATTAGGTGAACCCTAACTATAACAAACAACATGTGTTTGGTGATTTCTATGCTAACATGCATGCTCTTTTGCTAGCGCACAAAGCTGCTTAAAGGGACATTATACACTCATTTTTTCTTTGCATAAATGTTTTGTAGATGATCTATTTATATAGCCCATAAAGTTTTTTTTTTTTTTAAATGTATAGTTTTACTTATTTTTAAATAACATTGCTCTGATTTTCAAACTCCTAACCAAGCCCCAAAGTTTTATGAGAATACTGACGTATACCTACTCCAGCTTGCTCCTGTTTGTGTAAAGGGTCTTTTCATATGCAAAAGAAGGGGGAGGGGGGAGTGTCTTATTTGCCACTTGCAGTGGGCTTTCCAGCTACCTTTTCAACAGAGCCAAACTGACAGCTTCTAAGTAAGTTTTTAAACAGTTTTATACTGGATTTTTATATCAGTATCTGTGCATCTTATTCTTTATAGTAGTGTCTATTACATGCAGTTATATGAAAATGAGTGTATACTGTTCCTTTAAAGAGACACTAAATTTAAAAATAACCTTTCATGAATCAGGAAGAGCATGCAGTTTTAAGAGACTTTCCAATTTATTACTATTAACACACTTTGCACAGTCTTTTTTATAAACACGCTTTCTGAGGCACCAGCTCCTACTAAGCATGTGCACAAGTTCACATGGTAGTCTGTGATTGGCTAATGGCAGTCACCTGATACAGGGGGCTGGCAAATGTGGAAAAAAATAAAATGGTCAGAAAAAAAAATCTGCTTATTTGAAATTCAGAGTGTTATTGCATTGTATTTCTATTATCCACATGTTAATTATGTAATACTACCGTATTTAGTGGTCCTTTAATAACAGACTATAATTACCTAGTACCACATCTGAATAGCTGTACTGAGAATTTATATAAACTATGAGTACTGTTTAAGATGTGGGCTGTATAATGCTAGTTCATAAAAGATGGTATCTGAACATTTCTAAGGAGTCTCCACTGGTTGACCTTACAGAACTCCTGGATTGTCCAGGTTTGGAATCACTGCTCTGCTGCCCTATTTTCCCAATTTAAAAACGGGTACCACCTAAACCACATCAATAAAATTACCAACCACTTCTACAGCAGACCTATTTGTGCCCCAAAGTTGTCACAGAATGGAAGCTCAGACTCATCATGACTTTTGTCTGAACTATCAAGACCTCACTCTGTCATCCATGGCAGTAGAATAAATAAATTAAAGCTGGGAGGTATGAACCTAAGTGTAGTTCTACTGGAGTTGTAGGTGTGTCCAACTTTTACATATGTCCACAATTGATTCTGTTCTCTCCATTGCTAAGCTTGTGAATAATACATTTATGAATAACTACATTTAAATAATCAGATATTATTAAAATAGGTTGCACAAACCTACTAACTACAACAACCCAGAAACAAACATTATAAACATATAATAAACTTGAGGAAAAAAAAAAACACCTACTACACAATAAAAATCAGTCTGCATGTCAAATTCCTAAAATATTGGTGCAGCATTTTTTGTTGTATGTTTAGCTAAGCATTTCAATATTAAAGGGATAGTCTAGTCAAAATTAAACATTTATGAATCAGATAGGAGTCAATTAGAAAGTTGCTTTAAATTGCATGCTCTATTATCAATTTTCTTCATTCTCTTGGTATCTTTAACAGACACCAATCAGCAAGCGATACTCAGGTGCTGAAACAAAAATGGGCTGGCTCCTAAGCTTTCTTGCTTTTTCAAATAAAGATACCAAGAGAATGAAAAAAACTGATAATAGGAGTAAATTAGAAAGTTGCTTAAAATTGCACGCTCTGGGGCCGATTTTTCAAGCTCCGTATGGAACTTGATGCCCCTGTTTCCGCACGAGCCTCCAGGCTCGCCGGAAACAGAAGTTATGAACAGCGGTCTAAAGACCGCTGCTCCATAACTTGTCTGCTTGCTCTGAGGCTGCGGACAGAAATGAAACCGATCTCATACGATCGTGTTGATTGACACCCCCTGCTAGAGGCCGATTGGCCGCAAATCTGCAGGGGGCGGCATTGCACCAGCATTTCATAAGAACTGCTGGTGCAATGATAAATGCGAACAGCGTACATGATACGCTACATCGTATCATGTCCGCTCACACTATGATAAATCTACCCCTCTATCTGAATCATTAAAGTTTAATTTTGACTAGACTATTCCTTTAAGTTACTCTCAGATTTTGTTGTCCACTAACTCTTTACCCTTCCATGTCTTATTCTGCAGTTATCTTCTTGTACTTCCAAATAACAATGTCACAATTTGATGCACAATATTCACATTGTAAAATCTCTAACACACTCCTAGAAAGAAGATAATGGGGCCGATTTAACAAATGTCTGTCCGACATGATCCAATCAGTAGATCATGTCCGACAGACATCGCTGAATGCGGAGAGCAATACGCTCTCCGTATTCAGCATTGCATCAGCAGCTCTTATGAACTGCTGGTGCAACGCTGCCCCCTGCAGATTCGCGGCCGCTAGCAGGGGGTGTTAATCAACTGATCATATTCGATCGGGTTGCTCTCCCGCGATGTCTGTCTGCCTACTCAGAGCAGGCAGACAGGTTATGGAGCAGCGGTCTTTAGACCGCTGCTTCATAACTGGTGTTTCTGGCGAGTCTGAAGGCTCGCCAGAAACACGGCCCTTCAAGCTCTATACGGAACTTGATAAATGGGCCCCCAAGTATTTGTTCCTTATTGTTTCAGAATGCTGGAAGATAGTTTGTGAGTTGAGACTACCTAGATGGGTCCTCCAGTAGTTTTGTGATCTGTAAAGTAAAATCGTTATTTACATCAGCAAACCTGTTACTTTATTATAAGTTAATAAACTGGACACCAGTTCTCGCCTAAGGGCCCTTTGCTACCTAATCCTTGTAAAAAATATAAAAATATGTGTTTCTTCTAGGATTCTAATTTGGGACCCTGCAACCTCACTGCACATCTCTTTGCCATGAAGATACATTTTGTGTTCGGGTGAAGTAGCCTGTATCTCAATGTGGTTCAGTAGTTTACCACTCAGAGAGGTTAACCAATCAGTACTGAGCACGTCCTTTTAAATGCAGTAAACTTTTTTTTTTTTTTCTGAGAGTCTTTATGCTGTGTGCTCTACTCTTGTTTTACTGCTTATTGTTCTCTTTTGACCTTGGTTGGATATGGAATATTACTTTGCCTGTTCTTCTGTGTTGACTCACCTGATTGTTCATGCTGCCTACTCGCAGTACAAAATTTTAGATTGTAATATTATTTTCAGGTTATTCCTCTGCTGAATTTATCAGTAGTTCAAGTGCAAGGTAAAATGTGACTATTCTGTTTGATTGTATGTTTAACCACTGATTCAGCCAAGTGCAAGACTCTGGCCCCCAATGACTTGTAGCAGTTTTATTGCACTAATCCTCTGCATCTCAAAATCATGTACAATGGGAAGAAATCACTTTGAAGTGCACGAGTTATTTACACTTCTTAAAATGTTTGTATGAGTTTGAGATAAAAATGCCAAAATTCTACAAAATATAGAAAAAAAAAAAATCAATCTGTACTTTTTATCACATCATGGTATAGCTCAGACAATTGATATAGTAATGTTTATGCCACATGACGCAATACTCAATTTCAGTCACTTTTTAAATTCACACTAAAGATAAATCTTTTCAAGACAGCAGCCTGAAGCTCACTAATTCCTGATCTATTGCTAATGCCTGGAGCACTTGCACCACTTGACCTTACTATGGCTGACCTATGTCTTCTCTTGCCCTGGCCTAATTGGTCTGCCCTAACCTTCCTCACTGCTTATTGATTCGGTAATTACCTGTTTGTTTACCTAAAACTTGTGTTGACAGCAGCAGCTAGTCATAAATGTATCTTTTAACCATTAACCCCCTCCTTTTAGCCATACAGTAGATCTATTTTATTCACAATAGCCATGTAATAGATTGTTACACACTAGTAATGGGAGTGTAGGCTAAATGTTTATCATCAATTTTTGTACTTGAATGCTACACATTACCCCCTTCATGCTAGCTCCATATTAGCACCAATAATCATGGCTTTGTCTTCTGCATGTTACACCTGGTATTTATGGAACTACTACATATTAATTCCTTTGCTAGCTATTAAATTAATTGAATGTTCTACATATTACCCACCATTACTAATGATTTGTCTTTGATGATTATTATTTTTTTAATGATGATGATAATTATGATGATGAAAAGAATGCTGTAGGTTATGTATTTATATACTGTTAGTTATGGATGTGTCCTATATACATTACCCAGCTCCAACTAAAAGAAGCTTTATAATATGCACATGATTTTCATGCTCACCATGAACATGGACTTGTCCAGGGCAGTTTTTAGGGGGGGGGGCAACAGGGGAGTTTCCCAGGGTGCCAGAGGCACTTAAAGCATGTCTGTCACTTGGTGAGGTGGAGATCTAGCAAAGAACTGCAAAAGAGAAGGAGAACGTGCCACTGACTTCCTAGTTACAGGGTGAACACAACTAATTGTCTCTTATCACCCCAGCGGCAGAAGCATGGCAGACAGACTGGTACTTCTTGTAAATACATGGCTGGTACAAATTTGTAAGAGTAAGTCAGGACTATGGTAAAGAGAGTTAGTGGTATGGGTAGGGATGAATGTTTTTGTGATCATACAGCAGATACCAGCACAATACAGGTACCAGTCCACTTCAAGATTGAGGTAAATCATGGTGAAAAAAATACCCAATGCCCAATATTGACAGCTTGCAAGAAACAGATATTGTACACTGGCATCACTTCCAATTTCTTGAAAGCTGTTGATATACCTGGTCTAAGATCAATAACATTTATGCGTTTTGCCTCATTTAATTTACAAACGGCTAGATTTAGAGTTTTGTTGGTAAAGACCCGCGTAGCTAACGCTGCTTTTTTTTCCAGCGCAACCTTAAGACAACGCTGGTATTTAGAGTTGTCTGAGTGGCTGCGTTACGCTCAGAAAAGGGAGCGTTGAGCATAATTTAGCTCCAGTTCAACCCTCAATACCAGCGTTGCTTACGGTAGCGTTAAGCTGGAAAAACGTGCTCGTGCACGATATCCCCATAGGAAACAATGGGGCTGAGCTGGCTGGAAAGAAACCTAATACCTGCAAAAAAGCAGCGTTCAGCTCCTAGCGCAGCCCCATTGTTTCCTATGGGGAAACACTCTCTAAGTCTACACCTAACACCCTAACATGAACCTAGAGTCTAAACACCCCTAACCTTACACTTATGAACCCCTAATCTGCCGCCCCCGCTATCGCTGACACCTGCATTATGATATTAACCCCTAATCTGCCGCTCCGGACACCGCCGCAACCTACATTATCCATATGAACCCCTAATCTGCTGCCCCTAACATCGCCGACACCTACATTATATTTATTAACCCTAATCTGCCGACCGGACCTCGCCGCCACTATAATAAATGTATTAACCCCTAAACCGCCGCACTCCCGCCTCGCAAACACTAGAATAAATTTTATTAACCCCTAATCTCCCGCCCCCAACGTCGCCGCTACTATAATAAATGTATTAACCCCTAAACCTAAGTCTAACCCTAACACCCCCCTAACATAAATATAATTTAAATTAAACAAAATAATATTCCTATAATTAAATAAATTAATCCTATTTAAAACTAAATACTTACCTAGAAAATAAACCCTAATATAGCTACAATATAAATAATAATTACATTGTAGCTATTTTAGGATTTATATTTATTTTACAGGCAACTTTGTATTTATTTTAACTAGGTACAATAGCTATTAAATAGTTAATAACTATTTAATAGCTACCTAGTTAAAATAAGTACAAAATTACATGTAAAATAAAGTCTAACCTAAGTTACAATTAAACCTAACACTACACTATCATTAAATTAATTAAATAAATTACCTACAATTAGCTAAACTAAAATACAATTAAATAAACTAATCTATAATACAAAAAAACCCCACTAAATTACAAAAAATAAAAAAATATTACAAGAATTTTAATCTAATTACACCTAATCTAAGCCCCCTAATAAAATAAAAAAGCCCCCCAAAATAATAAAATTCCCTACCCTATTCTAAATTACAAAAGTAATCAGCTCTTTTACCGGCCCTTAAAAGTGCTTTTTGCGGGGCATTGCCCCAAAGTAATCAGCTCTTTTACCTGTAAAAGAAAATACAATACCCGCCCCCAACATTACAACCCACCATCCACATACCCCTATTCTAACCCACCCAAACCCCCCTTAAAATCACTAACCCCCTGAAGATCTCCCTACCTTGAGTCGTCTTCACTCAGCCAAGTCGAAGTCTTCATCCAATCCGGCAGATGTGGTCCTCCATCCGGGCGAAGTCTTGATCCAAGCGGCAAAGAAGAGGTCCTCCATCCGGGCGATGTCTTCTTCCAGCGGCATCTTCTATCTTCTGTCTTCCGGATCCATCTTCATCCCGCCGACGTGGAACATCCTCCTTCCCCGACGGATTAACGACGAATGAAGGTTCCTTTAAGGGACGTCATCCAAGATGGCGTCCCTCGAATTCTGATTGGCTGATAGGATTCTATCAGCCAATCGGAATTAAGGTAGGAAAAATCTGATTGGCTGATTCAATCAGCCAGTCAGATTGAAGTTCAATCTGATTGGCTGATCCAATCAGATTGAGCTCGCATTCTTTTGGCTGTTCTATTGGCTGTTCCGATCAGCCAATAGAATGCAAGCTCAATCTGATTGGCTGATTGAATCAGCCAATCAGATTTTTCCTACCTTAATTCCGATTGGCTGATAGAATCCTATCAGCCAATCGGAATTCAAGGGACGCCATCTTGGATGATGTCATTTAAAGGAACCTTCATTCGTCGTTAGTCCGTCGGGGAAGGAGGATGTTCCACGTCTGTGGATGAAGATGGATCCGGAAGACAGAAGACAGAAGATGCTGCTTGGAGGAAGACATCGCCCGGATGGAGGACCTCTTCTTTGCCGCTTGGATCAAGACTTCGCCCGGATGGAGGACCACATCTGCCGGATTGGATGAAGACTTTGGCTCGGTGCGGTGGTAGTGAAAGACGACTCAAGGTAGGGAGATCTTCAGGGGGTTAGTGATAGGTTTTTTTAAGGGGGGTTTGGGTGGGTTAGAATAGGGGTATGTGGGTGGTGTGTTGTAATGTTTGGGGGGGTATTGTATTTTCTTTTACAGTTAAAAGAGCTGATTACTTTGGGGCAATGCCCCGCAAAAAGCCCGCTGGTAAAAGAGCTGGTTACTTGGTAATTTAGAATAGGGTAGGGAATTTTATTATTTGGGGGGCTTTTTTATTTTATTAGGGGCTTAGATTAGGTGTAATTAGATTAAACTTCTTGTAATTTTTTTTATTTTTTGTAATTTAGTGTTTGTTCTTTTTTGTATTATAGATTAGTTTATTTAATTGTATTTTAGTTTAGCTAATTGTAGGTAATTTATTTAATTAATTTATTTAATGATAGTGTAGTGTTAGGTGTATTTGTAACTTAGGTTAGGATTTATTTTACAGGTAATTTTGTACTTATTTTTTTTAACTATGTAGCTATTAAATAGTTATTAACTATTTAATAGCTATTGTACCTAGTTAAAATAAATACAAAGTTGCCTGTAAAATAAATATAAATCCTTGTCATACTCTGCAAGGGAGCAGGTTCAGGAGTAAGGAGCTGTTGTGCAGAGGTGTCAGGTTTTGGGGTTAATGTTGTGTTTTGTCTGCGTGAGTCTTTCCTTTTAAGCATAATTAAACAGGTACAAGGTTTTAGGAAATAAAGGAGATGGTTTTATTTATAGGATAAAGCAATGCAGAGATATGCAATTAGATAAGACAAAGTCTATAAGTTGTTGTATTAGGCAGGAATACAGTTCTTTATAATAACAGGCAGGATACTTGCATATGCTCTAGACTGGAACAGTGAAATTACACGCAGGAAAGCAGAGCTTTGTAATAACAAGCAGGATACTTGCATATGCTGTAGAACTAGAGCTGAGTAGAATCAGGCAGCAAAACAGAGCTTGTATAACAGACAGGATACTTGCATATGCTGAAGACTGGAATGTGTAATTACACTCAGGAAGGCAGAGCTTTGTAATAACAAGCAGGATACTTGCATATGCTGTAGAACTGGTACTTTAAGGAAACTTGCATAAACTGCAAACTGGTACTTTGTAGAAACAAACAGGATATTTGCATAGACTGCAATTGGAACTTTTTAGTATCAGGAAACAAGCAAGCAAAAGTACCTGAATCAGTCCTTAGGAAATAAAGTTTTAGGCAAGTTCAATTGCCAGGAATTCAGTCAAAAAATGAAACACAGTACCAAGGAATTATCCAGAAGAGAAGTCAGTAATTGAAACAGAAGTCAGGAACCAGGAAATCCAAGATAACTGTATTTCTCACTGGAAACAGGAGCAGAGAGTCTTTCAGAGTATCACTCTTAATGTGAAAGCCCAGAATTACAAACAAACCACCAAGATAAAGCAGACTGCTGATTAATTGATTTCTTTCAGCTGGCAAGCAGGTGGAGCCAGAGAGCCAAAGTTGCAGCAAACAGAAAAACACAATATTCCTTTCCTGTGATCAAGCCATCTGGTGGAATAGTGGTAACACAACAGGCTGGGAAATAACAGCTGCAGAAATAGAGGCAGGTCCCAGGTTCAATTCCAGGCTGAACCCTGACAATCCTAAAATAGCTACAATGTAATTATTAGTTATATTGTAGCTATATTAGGGTTTATTTTTCTAGGTAAGTATTTAGTTTTAAATAGGATTAATTTATTTAATTATAGGAATATTATTTCGTTTAATTTAAATTAGATTTATGTTAGGGGGGTGTTAGGGTTAGACTTAGGTTTAGGGGTTAATACATTTATTATAGTAGCGGCGACGTTGCGGGCGGGAGATTAGGGGTTAATAATTGTAGGTAGGTGGCGGCGATGTTAGGGAGGGCAGATTAGGGGTTAATAAAATGTATTCTAGTGTTTGCGAGGCGGGAGTGCGGCGGTTTAGGGGTTAATACATTTATTGAGAATCAGAAGAAATGATATCAAAGCGCCAAACAACACTGGCAGGGTCAGGATGGTATACTTTGAATGTTAATCAAGTATAAATTGTAAAACAATGTGACAATTTTAAGACACTTTATTATAATAAACAATTTAAAACAATATAAGAATATAAAACAATGTTGGTTTAAAACATGTTACATTTAAAACAAATAATCAAGGATCCGAGATTTTACAAAGGATGACAAAAATACAAAGGATGACGAAAATACAATACAATATTGATGACTAAAATGTCGGCCTGTGTCGTGGTACAGCAGTAAATATATATGATGTCTGAAAATGGAGGTGTTTACTTAGTGTTGAAAGGTGTGTTCCTAGTAGATGTATATACGATAGATATGTAGGATGGTGATAAATAAGTTTGAAGAATAAAAATGATGTGAACTTAACAAATAAACAATGTTAAAAAACTGTTCAAAAAAAGGATAAGCAGAGAACAGTGACAACAAAAAATTTTTTGAAATATTTCCCAAAAGGAAGTCCAAACTGTGTTCGTTAAAATGTCAATAAAAAGTGAATCAGCAGTTTCCAAAAATAGTGAAAATGTATCCAGTGAAGTGTACAAAAATGAAAAATGTATCCGGTGAAAAAAACGATTATGAAACCAAAAAGCAAGTGCTTAAAAAGTGGTAAAAAAGAAGAAAGTCTGTTCAAATTTGTGTTGGTTAGTCACACAATCCAAACGAATATTAAATGTGGGTGTAGGAGTTTTCTCCAAAGTTGAGGGAACTATTGTGTCTTCAAAAATAGATATAACTTGTTTGCAGATGAAAATCCTTCTGCCAAAAAGAAAAATAACAATAGTGTAGATGGTTTTTTTAAGATTAGTATTATCAGAATATCACTCACCAGTTGACGCGTTTCGGTCATCCACTGACCTTTATCAAGACTGGTTTTTTAGTGTTATTGGGGTCTTTATATACCTTATTTTGTGGTTCTTCAATTATCGTGTGTACCGGAAGTGCACCTTGCCACTTCCGGTTTCGCGTGACTCAAATTATCCCTATATTTTTTGATTACAGTGTTCCCATTGTAAGTCTTTATTTTCTGTCTGCGTATTTGTTTTGCTTTTACCTGTGTAGTCACTTATCCCTTTCTTGTATATATATGCTTCGATATATTGGTCTTAAACTTATAGACCTTTCTGATTGGCTGGGTGGGGGGCGGGCTTTAGGGTTTGGATATTCTATTATCCCAGGTGGTATTATTGGTAACCAGGGTGACTGGACGCTAACCAGTTTTATGAATGTCTGAAGCGTCCATACTCCTTAGCGATTGGTTCAATTAAAGGGTGTGTGAAATTTAATTGAACCAATCGCTAAGGAGTATGGACGCTTCAGACATTCATAAAACTGGTTAGCGTCCAGTCACCCTGGTTACCAATAATACCACCTGGGATAATAGAATATCCAAACCCTAAAGCCCGCCCCCCACCCAGCCAATCAGAAAGGTCTATAAGTTTAAGACCAATATATCGAAGCATATATATACAAGAAAGGGATAAGTGACTACACAGGTAAAAGCAAAACAAATACGCAGACAGAAAATAAAGACTTACAATGGGAACACTGTAATCAAAAAATATAGGGATAATTTGAGTCACGCGAAACCGGAAGTGGCAAGGTGCACTTCCGGTACACACGATAATTGAAGAACCACAAAATAAGGTATATAAAGACCCCAATAACACTAAAAAAACAGTCTTGATAAAGGTCAGTGGATGACCGAAACGCGTCGACTGGTGAGTGATATTCTGATAATACTAATCTTAAAAAAACCATCTACACTATTGTTATTTTTCTTTTTGGCAGAAGGATTTTCATCTGCAAACAAGTTATATCTATTTTTGAAGACACAATAGTTCCCTCAACTTTGGAGAAAACTCCTACACCCACATTTAATATTCGTTTGGATTGTGTGACTAACCAACACAAATTTGAACAGACTTTCTTCTTTTTTACCACTTTTTAAGCACTTGCTTTTTGGTTTCATAATCGTTTTTTTCACCGGATACATTTTTCATTTTTGTACACTTCACTGGATACATTTTCACTATTTTTGGAAACTGCTGATTCACTTTTTATTGACATTTTAACGAACACAGTTTGGACTTCCTTTTGGGAAATATTTCAAAATTTTTTTTGTTGTCACTGTTCTCTGCTTATCCTTTTTTTGAACAGTTTTTTAACATTGTTTATTTGTTAAGTTCACATCATTTTTATTCTTCAAACTTATTTATCACCATCCTACATATCTATCGTATATACATCTACTAGGAACACACCTTTCAACACTAAGTAAACACCTCCATTTTCAGACATCATATATATTTACTGCTGTACCACGACACAGGCCGACATTTTAGTCATCAATATTGTATTGTATTTTCGTCATCCTTTGTATTTTTGTCATCCTTTGTAAAATCTCGGATCCTTGATTATTTGTTTTAAATGTAACATGTTTTAAACCAACATTGTTTTATATTCTTATATTGTTTTAAATTGTTTATTATAATAAAGTGTCTTAAAATTGTCACATTGTTTTACAATTTATACTTGATTAACATTCAAAGTATACCATCCTGACCCTGCCAGTGTTGTTTGGCGCTTTGATATCATTTCTTCTGATTCTCCATACATTGATGACCGCTAGGGGTCAATATATTAGAGCTAAGGGTCTTATATAGTTGGCGCTCAGTGTACATTCCATTCACTGATTAATACATTTATTATAGTGTCGGCGAGGTCCGGTCGGCAGATTAGGGGTTAATAAGTGTAGTTAGGTTGCAGCGACTTTGGGGAGGGGCAGATTAGGGGGTAATAAATATAATATAGGTGTCGGCGTTGTTAGGGGCAGCAGATTAGGGGTTCATAGGGATAATGTAGGTTGCGGCGGTGTTCGGTCGGCAGATTAGGGGTTAAAAAATTTTATTAGAGGGTTGGCGATGTGGGGGGGGGGGGGCTCGGTTAAGGGGTACATAGGTAGTTTATGGGTGTTAGTGTACTTTATAGCACAGTAGTTAGGAGCTTTATATTCCGCCGTTAGCCCATAAAGGTCTTAACTACTGACTTTTTTTTGTGGCTGGAGTCTTGTTGGTAGAGGGATCACCGCTCACTTGTTCCAAGACTCCAAATACCAGCGTTAGGCAAATCCCATTGAAAAGATAGGATACGCAATTGACGTAAGGGGATCTGCGGTAGCCTGGAGTCGCGGAAAGGAAGTGAGCGGTAGACCCTTTCCTGCCTGACTCTTAATACCAGCGGGTGGCCAAAAGCAGCGTTAGGACCCCTTAACGCTGCTTTTGACGGCTAACCCAGAACTCTAAATCTAGCCGAAAGGTAGTTAGATCCAAGGGCTATGCCTACATTGGGGGATCCTTTAATCCCCCAGACCACCTACCTCCTCATTAACTATAACCCTCTACCATATTAAACCTAAGCTCACTGCACCGCAGTTTGACAGACTCCATATCAAATTTGCCCATTTGCGGGTGCGCGATAATTAACCAGTCATTACAAGTGGCTGTTTTTTTGCTACTCGCAGTAACAATTAGCGCTTATAAAATAAATTAGAGATCACATCTCTGGTTACTTTTATAAATGTGTCACAAATGGCCCTAATATACAGTCTAGCGTATTTTATTTAAAAAATTATAAATAAAGATAGCAGCATTACTAGGCAGTATTTTGGGGGTAAAGTAATTTCACTCCTGTGGTATACTGGGCCTTTTTCCCCTCTCCCTCCCCTTAAGCCCATACTGCAGTTCATGATAGGATATCATATTAAGTAATTAATCTGAGATATATCATGACTGTAACGGAGGGGCATATGTATATATATATCTTTTCATTGTATTAAACTAGGTAGGTTCTACACTCCATGGCATCAGTGACCATTCTTTTGCATTTATGTAATACATACTTTGGATATGTTTTCGATGTGTATTGTAGATTGGTAGAGAGCATTGACTGGAAATGATATAGAAGGAGCCTGATTGGATAAACCTGAGAGAGTGTAAACCCATTATCCAATAGGTAGGGAGACAGTGGGGTCTTTTTATGAAGCAGCGGATGCTGCTTCCGACCCTGTCCGCTTCAGTTCTGACTGAAGTGGAAGTTAAGAAGCCGCGGTCCTAAGACCGCTGCTCCTTAACTCGTCTGCCACCCCTGAGGTGGCGGACAGCAATCAGCTCGATCGAATACGATTGGGTTGATTGACACCCCCTGAATCTGCAGGGGGAGGGATTGCACCAGCAGTTCATGGTGCAATGATAAATGCCAACAGCATATCCTGTCAGCATTTATCGATGTGCAGCGGACATGATTCACTATAGCGGATCATGTCTGTCCGCACCTACATAAATGGATCGAATACGATCGGGTTGATTGACACCCCCTGAATCTGCAGGGGGAGGTATTGCACCAGCAGTTCATGGTGCAATGATAAATGCCAACAGCATATCCTGTCAGCATATATCGATGTGCAGCGGACATGATTCACTATAGCGGATCATGTCTGTCCGCACCTACATAAATAGACCCCAGTGTGTTTTAAACAGGGATGATATTATTGATTTTACATAGGGCTAAGAGTAAGGCGCAAGACGAAACGCGTCAGCCAGCCTGAGTTATTTTGTATTTTACTTCTGGGGTTATGGATACCCTGTGTTTTCTATTTTGACACCAATAAAGTTTAATTTTTACTTCCATCACGGTGTCTTGTTTTTTTTTTTTTTTTTTTTTTCTGTGTCAGAGCAGTCAGTGAGCGTTTCTGAAAGATTTGTGGTCGTGTCTGGGTTCTATGTGTGTGGGGCTAAGGGAAATTCTGCAAATAGGGACATATGACTGTCTCAGAGGACAGCAGGACAGAGCTCAGAATCAGGAACTGTACCACTCAAATAGGGACAGTGTCAGGGTTTTTTCCCTGTTGTGTTTGCCATGTGCTGCTGGCAGCCATTTTACTCACCTCTCTTCCTGACTATGGTGCATTGTGGTGGATGCTGCTCACTTCCTGCACTTCCTTTTATGGCCAGACTGGTGTGCATCATCCATGTGAGACAGGATGCAGTCTCATAATTGTGATGTCATCACTTATTAGTTAAAGGGCCACTGTTCAGTATGCTTTGCCTTTGTGTTGTCTCAGACCTGTTTGTGAGAGTTCCTGTGTATTACCTGGCTGCCTGACGTCCTTCCTGGTTCCTGATCCCTGGCTTGTTCCTGACTCTGCTGTTTTCCTTGTTCCTGATTCCGACTCGTCTGACTATTCGCTTTGGCTCCTGACTCAGCTCGTCTGACTACCAGCTCTGGTTTTGACTCCTGGCTTATTATTTGACTTGTGGACTTTTTATTATTTTTTGCTATTAATAAAGGTGTATTTATTTTTGCACTTCTCGTCTCAGTCTGATTCCTGGCACCCTGACAGACAGTTAGGAGGTCTGGAATGCTGTAGCAGTGTTTTTCCAGTATACTATTGCAAAACACTTTACAATGCAATGTGTTTAAGAAATGACTGTCATAGCCTATTAAAAAAAACGTGGAGAATTCTTACCAATCACTGCTGGTGTGAGGTTTTAAGACCATTGTATATTTCATGACAGACAGTTCAAAGATTGGTTTAAAAAATGTATACATTTCCCATCAACATTTTACACTAGTTTTCTAGAGCCTGGTTTCTCAACAGCCGGGCCGTGGCCCAGTACCGGGCCGTGGTAGCCCTGCTGGTGGGCCCTGACCTGTCATGCCCCCACTGCACACTCTTACCCCACTGCACACAAGGGGCAGACTGAGACCAATCAAGGCCCCAGGAAAACTGTCTCACACTGACCCAAATGTATTCAAATTTATGCAAATGAACATGGTAGCCTCCCTGCCCTAATCCCAACAGGCCCATCAACCTCCAGAGCCAGGACCCCCAACATTAAGGACCAAAGAAAAGGCCCCCAACCTCCAGGGCCAGACCTCACACTCCATGGCCCTCACAGCGACAGACCCTCGGCAGGACCCCCACACTCCAGGGCCCCCACTAAACCCACACTGAACTGCTTAGTTACTGATAGGGCAAATCCATGCTGATATATATATATATATATATATATATATATATATATATAGGCCTAGATTTGGAGTTCGGCGGTAAAAGGGCTGTTAACGCTCCGCAGGCTTTTTTCTGGCCGCACCATAAATTTAACTCTGGTATCGAGAGTTTAAGCAAATGCTGCGTTAGGCTCCAAAAAAGGAGCGTAGAGCATTTTTACCGCAAATGCAACTCTCGATACCAGAGTTGCTTACGGACGCGGCCGGCCTCAAAAACGTGCTCGTGCACGATTCTCCCATAGGAAACAATGGGGCTGTTTGAGCTGAAAAAAAACCTAACACCTGCAAAAAAGCAGCGTTCAGCTCCTAACGCAGCCCCATTGTTTCCTATGGGGAAACACTTCCTACGTCTGCACCTAACACTCTAACATGTACCCCGAGTCTAAACACCCCTAACCTTACACTTATTAACCCCTAATCTGCCGTCCCCGCTATCGCTGACCCCTGCATATTTTTTTTAACCCCTAATCTGCCGCTCCGTAAACCGCCGCAACCTACGTTATCCCTATGTACCCCTAATCTGCTGCCCTAACATCGCCGACCCCTATATTATATTTATTAACCCCTAATCTGCCCCCCTCAACGTCGCCGACACCTGCCTACACTTATTAACCCCTAATCTGCCGAGCGGACCTGAGCGCTACTATAATAAAGTTTTTAACCCATAATCCGCCTCACTAACCCTATCATAAATAGTATTAACCCCTAATCTGCCCTCCCTAACATCGCCGACACCTACCTTCAATTATTAACCCCTAATCTGCCGAGCGGACCTCACCGCTACTATAATAAATGTATTAACCCCTAAAGCTAAGTCTAACCCTAACACTAACACCCCCCCTAAATTAAATATAATTTTAATCTAACGAAATAAATTAACTCTTATTAAATAACTTATTCCTATTTAAAGCTAAATACTTACCTGTAAAATAAATCCTAATATAGCTACAATATAAATTATAATTATATTATAGCTATTTTAGGATTAATATTTATTTTACAGGCAACTTTGTAATTATTTTAACCAGGTACAATAGCTATTAAATAGTTAAGAACTATTTAATAGTTACCTAGTTAAAATAATAACAAATTTACCTGTAAAATAAATCCTAACCTAAGATATAATTAAACCTAACACTACCCTATCAATAAATTAATTAAATAAACTACCTACAATTACCTACAATTAACCTAACACTACACTATCAATAAATTAATTAAACACAATTGCTACAAATAAATACAATTAAATAAACTAGCTAAAGTACAAAAAATAAAAAAGAACTAAGTTACAAAAAATAATAAAATATTTACAAACATAAGAAAAATATTACAACAATTTTAAACTAATTACACCTACTCTAAGCCCCCTAATAAAATAACAAAGCCCCCCAAAATAAAAAATTCCCTACCCTATTCTAAATTAATAAAGTTAAAAGCTCTTTTACCTTACCAGCCCTGAACAGGGCCCTTTGCGGGGCATGCCCCAAAGATTTCAGCTCTTTTGCCTGTAAAAAAAACATACAATACCCCCCCCAACATTACAACCCACCACCCACATACCCCAAATCTAACCCAAACCCCCCTTAAATAAACCTAACACTAAGCCCCTGAAGATCTTCCTACCTTGTCTTCACCATACCAGGTTCACCAATCCGTCCTGGCTCCAACATCTTCATCCAACCCAAGCGGGGGTTGGCGATCCATCATCGGTGCTGAAGAGGTCCAGAAGAGGCTCCAAAGTCTTCCTCCTATCCGGCAAGAAGAGGACATCCGGACCGGCAAACATCTTCTCCAAGCGGCATCTTCAATCTTCTTCCATCCGGTGCGGAGCGGGTCCATCTTGAAGCAGGCGACGCGGATCCATCCTCTTCTTCCGTTGTCTCCCGACGAATGACGGTTCCTTTAAGGGACGTCATCCAAGATGGCGTCCCTCGAATTCCGATTGGCTGATAGGATTCTATCAGCCAATCGGAATTAAGGTAGGAATTTTCTGATTGGCTGATGGAATCAGCCAATCAGAATCAAGTTCAATCCGATTGGCTGATCCAATCAGCCAATCAGATTGAGCTTGCATTCTATTGGCTGATCGGAACAGCCAATAGAATGCAAGCTCAATCTGATTGGCTGATTGGATCAGCCAATCGGATTGAACTTGATTCTGATTGGCTGATTCCATCAGCCAATCAGAAAATTCCTACCTTAATTCCGATTGGCTGATAGAATCCTATCAGCCAATCGGAATTCGAGGGACGCCATCTTGGATGACGTCCCTTAAAGGAACCGTCATTCGTCGGGAGACAACGGAAGAAGAGGATGGATCCGCGTCGCCTGCTTCAAGATGGACCCGCTCCGCACCGGATGGAAGAAGATTGAAGATGCCGCTTGGAGAAGATGTTTGCCGGTCCGGATGTCCTCTTCTTGCCGGATAGGAGGAAGACTTTGGAGCCTCTTCTGGACCTCTTCAGCACCGGATGATGGATCGCCAACCCCCGCTTGGGTTGGATGAAGATGTTGGAGCCAGGACGGATCGGTGAACCTGGTATGGTGAAGACAAGGTAGGAAGATCTTCAGGGGCTTAGTGTTAGGTTTATTTAAGGGGGGTTTGGGTTAGATTAGGGGTATGTGGGTGGTGGGTTGTAATGTTGGGGGGGGTATTGTATGTTTTTTTTACAGGCAAAAGAGCTGAAATCCTTGGGGCATGCCCCGCAAAGGGCCCTGTTCAGGGCTGGTAAGGTAAAAGAGCTTTTAACTTTATTAATTTAGAATAGGGTAGGGAATTTTTTATTTTGGGGGGCTTTGTTATTTTATTAGGGGGCTTAGAGTAGGTGTAATTAGTTTAAAATTGTTGTAATATTTTTCTTATGTTTGTAAATATTTTATTATTTTTTGTAACTTAGTTGTTTTTTATTTTTTGTACTTTAGCTAGTTTATTTAATTGTATTTATTTGTAGCAATTGTGTTTAATTAATTTATTGATAGTGTAGTGTTAGGTTAATTGTAGGTAATTGTAGGTAGTTTATTTAATTAATTTATTGATAGGGTAGTGTTAGGTTTAATTATATCTTAGGTTAGGATTTATTTTACAGGTAAATTTGTTATTATTTTAACTAGGTAACTATTAAATAGTTCTTAACTATTTAATAGCTATTGTACCTGGTTAAAATAATTACAAAGTTGCCTGTAAAATAAATATTAATCCTAAAATAGCTATAATATAATTATAATTTATATTGTAGCTATATTAGGGTTTATTTTACAGGTAAGTATTTAGCTTTAAATAGGAATCATTTATTTAATAAGAGTTAATTAATTTCGTTAGATTTAAATTATATTTAACTTAGGGGGGTGTTAGTGTTAGGGTTAGACTTAGCTTTAGGGGTTAATACATTTATTAGAATAGCGGTGAGCTCCGGTCGGCAGATTAGGGGTTAATAATTGAAGTTAGGTGTCGGCGATGTTAGGGAGGGCAGATTAGGGGGTTAATACTATTTAATATAGGATTAGTGAGGCGGGTTAGGGGTTAATAACTTTATTATAGTAGCGCTCAGGTCCGCTCGGCAGATTAGGGGTTAATAAGTGTAGGCAGGTGTCGGCGACGTTGAGGGGGGCAGATTAGGGGTTAATAAATATAATATAGGGCTCGGCGATGTTAGGGCAGCAGATTAGGGGTACATAGGGATAACGTAAGTGGCGGCGCTTTGCGGTCGGAAGATTAGGGGTTAATTATTTTAAGTAGCTGGCGGCGACGTTGTAGGGGCAGGTTAGGGGTTAATAAATGTAATACAGGGGTCGGCGGGGTTAGGGGCAGCAGATTAGGGGTACATAAGTATAACGTAGGTGGCGGTCGGCAGATTAGGGGTTAAAAATTTAAATCGAGTGGCGGCGATGTGGGGGGAGCTCGGTTTAGGGGTACATAGGTAGTTTATGGGTGTTAGTGTACTTTAGGGCACAGTAGTTAAGAGCTTTATAAACCGGCGTTAGCCAGAAAGCTCTTAACTCCTGCTATTTTCAGGCGGCTGGAATTTTGTCGTTAGAGCTCTAACGCTCACTTCAGAAACGACTCTAAATACCGGCGTTAGAAAGATCCCATTGAAAAGATAGGATACGCAATTGACGTAAGGGGATCTGCGGTATGGAAAAGTCGCGGCTGAAAAGTGAGCGTTAGACCCTTTAATCACTGACTCCAAATACCGGCGGTAGCCTAAAACCAGCGTTAGGAGCCTCTAACGCTGGTTTTGACGGCTACCGCCGAACTCCAAATCTAGGCCATAGATAGATAGATATATCTATATCTACCGGGCCCTGGACATGTCCAGCTAAAATTTACCGGGCCTTGAGGCCACTTTGGTTGAGAACCACTGTTCTAGAGTGAATTTAATGTTACAACTTGTAGCTTTTTAACATAAATTAAAGGGACATTAAACTCACCAGCAAATGTTACAATATATTGTCCATGAGGAAATTTAAAGTAAAAAAAAGACATAATATTACAAAAGAAAAAATGCTCTAATGCTCTCTATTTCACTACTGTGTGCTTCTATGTTTTTCACCCAAGCAAAGAGGTTAAGGTCCGCTTTGGAGAAGCAATACCCTTTTGCTCCTGAGCTAGATGGGATTGTGATTGGTGGATTTGCAAACATGCCACTCTTGATATGTTCAGGAATGGAACTGTATTGAGGCTCTGGAGCTGGTGTTTTAAAAGCACAATTGCTATGGTTTGTCTGGAAAAGCAAAAGAGGGCGCCACATAGTGTATACTATTTTCAAAATTCCAAATCAATATTGAAAATGTAGCTTACTCACAAATCTAGGTGTAAGTCACGCAGGCAGAGATATCACAGCTTCTCTGCAAGCTGTCTAATGGTCCACTCTCCTCTTCTGCTCTGTAAGTGGATAGTGCAATAGCAAATATATCTAGCAATTTCCGCAGTTAGACCAGTAAAACACTACAGACAATACAAGTATACCTCACTTTACAGCGCTTCGCTAATACAGCGCTTTGTGGAGCTGAAGTTCAACCTCCACGGATTTTGAAACAGTGCTGTAATCTTTGTGAGATTGCGAGAAAATTGACTGGCACCATTTTGTTATTCTTAGTTCACTCTGTTTATAGCATTACAGTGCAATCTGTGTCTCAGTGCTATAGTCTGGCAAATTTTACTACAGTTGCCAATTGAATACTGTGCTGTGCTAGTGTTAAACTAAACATAGCACTATTGCACCCATAATATGTGTTAGTTCAAACATGTTTTCAAGTCTTTAAACACACTGGCAAGTGAAAAGAAAGCTAAAACTGCCTTGTTTCACTTTAAGGCGGTTTTCACTTTACAGCGGGGCTCCGGTCCCTAACCTGCTGTATGAGCGGGGTATACCTGTATTTCAGACTGATGTGTAAGCTAGAACAATACTGATACTTTTAAGGACTATAGAGATGTAACCCTTTTCAACAGGACTCACCAATCAGATTTTCTACTTAGGTGTAACAAGCAGAAAATAAAATCAGGAAAAATCACTGTATCATAAAGAAGGGTTAACAATAAATCATATGAAACACGTTTCACAGTCTGAGAATGACCGCTTCTTCGGACAGCAAGTCACAATAAAATAACTATCGGCTAGATTTAGAGTTTTGTCGGTAAAGACCCGCGTAGCTAACGCAGCTTTTTTTCCCAACACACCCTTAAGACAACGCTGGTATTTAGAGTCTGCGTTAGTATTTAGGGGCTGGTATTTAGGGGCTGCGTTAGGCTCCAAAAAGGGTGAGTTGAGCCAAATGTACCGCCACTTCAACTCTCAATACCAGCGTTGCTTACGGTAGCGGTAAGCTGGAAAAACGTGCTCGTGCACGATATCACCATAGGAAACAATGGGGCAGTTTGGGATGAAAAAAAACCTAACACCTGCAAAAAAGCAGCGTTAAGCTCCCAACGCAGCCCCATTGTTTCCTATGGGGAAACAGTTTCTAAGTCTGCACCTAACACCCTAACATGAACCCCGAGTCTAAACACCCCTAATCTTACACTTATTAACCTCTAATCTGCCGCCCCCGCTATCGCTGACTCCTGCATATTATTATTAACCCCTAATCTGCCGCTCCGTATACCGCCGCAACCTACATTATCCCTATGAACCCCTAATCTGCTGCCCCTAACATCGCCGACACCTACATAATATTTATTAACCCCTAATCTGCCCCCCCAACATCGCCGCTACCTAACTACACTTATTAACCCCTAATCTGCCGACCGGACCTCGCCGCCACTATAATAAATGTATTAACCCCTAAAGCTAAGTCTAACCCTAACACCCCCCTAAATTAAATATAATTTTAATCTAACGAAATAAATTAAATATTATTAACTAAAGTATTCCTATTTAAAACTAAATACTTACCTGTAAAATAAACCCTAATATAGCTACAATATAACTAATAGTTTTATTGTAGCTATTTTAGGATTTATATTTATTTTACAGGCAACTTTGTATTTATTTTAACTAGGTACAATAGCTATTAAATAGTTATTAACTATTTAATAGCTACCTAGTTAAAATAATTACAAAATTACCTGTAAAATAAATCCTAACCTAAGTTACAATTAAACCTAACACTACACTATCAATAAATTAATTAAATAAATTACCTACAATTAAATAAACTAAACTAAATTACAAAAACAAACAAACACTAAATTACAAAAAATAAAAAAAGATTACAAGAATATTAGGCTAATTACACCTACTCTAAGCCCCCTAATAAAATAAAAAAGTCCCCCAAAATAATAAAGGACCCTACCCTATTCTAAATTAAAAAGTAACCAGCTCTTTTTGCAGGGCATGCCCCAAAGTAATCAGCTCTTTTGCCTGTAAAAAAAAATACAACCCCCCCCCCAACATTAAAACCCACCACCCACATACCCCTACTCTAACCCAAACCCCCTTTAATAAAGCTAAATCTACCCCCCTGAAGATCTCCCTACCTTGAGTCATCTTCACCCAGTCGGGCCAAAGTCTTCATCCGATGGGGCAGAAAAGGACATCCAGACCGGCAGAAGTCTTCATCCTATCCGGGCAGAAGAGGACATCCGGACCGGCAGACATCTTCATCCAAGCGGCATCTTCTATCTTCATCCATCCGACGAGGAGCGGCTCCATCTTCAAGACCTCCGGCGTGGACCATCCTTCTTGATCGACGACTACCCGACGAATGAAGGTTCCTTTAAGTGACGTCATCCAAGATGGCGTCCCTCGAATTCTGATTGGCTGATAGGATTCTATCAGCCAATCGGAATTAAGGTAGAAAAAATCTGATTGGCTGATTGAATCAGCCAATCAGATTCAAGTTCAATCCGATTGGCTGATCCAATCAGCCAATCAGATTTTTCCTACCTTAAATCCGATTGGCTGATAGAATCCTATCAGCCAATTGGAATTTGAGGGACGCCATCTTGGATGACGTCACTTAAAGGAACCTTCATTCGTCGAGTAGTCTTAAGTCAAGAAGGATGTTCCGCGCCGGAGGTCTTGAAGATGGAGCCGATCCTCGTCGGATGGATGAAGATAGAAGATGCCGCTTGGATGAAGATGTCTGCCGGTCCGGATGTCCTCTTCTGCTCGGATAGGATGAAGACTACTGCCGGTCTGGATGTCCTTTTCTGCCCCATCGGATGAAGACTTCAGCCCGGCTGGGTGAAGACGACTCAAGGTAGGGAGATCTTCAGGGGGGGTAGTGTTAGGTTTATTTAAGGGGGGTTTGGGTTAGAGTAGGGGTATGTGGGTGGTGGGTTTTAATGTTGGGGGGTTGTATTTTTTTTTTACAGGCAAAAGAGCTGATTACTTTGGGGCATGCCCAGCAAAAAGCCCTTTTAAGGGCTGGTAAAAGAGTTGGTTACTTTTTAATTTAGAATAGGGTAGGGACCTTTATTATTTTGGGGGGCTTTTTTATTTTATTAGGGGGCTTAGAGTAGGTGTAATTAGCCTAATATTCTTGTAATCTTTTTTTTTCCTTGTAATTTAGTGTTGTTTTTTTTTGTAATTTAGTTTAGTTTATTTAATTGTATGTAATTGTAGGTAATTTATTTAATTAATTTATTGATAGTGTAGTGTTAGCTTTAATTGTAACTTAGGTTAGTATTTATTTTACAGGTAATTTTGTAATTATTTTAACTAGTTAGCTATTAAATAGTTAATAACTATTTAATAGCTATTGTACCTAGTTAAAATAAATACAAAGTTGCCTGTAAAATAAATATAAATCCTAAAATAGCTACAATATAACTATTCGTTATATTGTAGCTATATTAGGGTTTATTTTACAGGTAAGTATTTAGTTTTAAATAGGAATACTTTTGTTAATAATATTTAATTTATTTCGTTAGATTAAAATTATATTTAATTTAGGGGGGTGTTAGGGTTAGACTTAGCTTTAGGGGTTAATACATTTATTATAGTAGCGGCGAGGTACGGTCGGCAGATTAGGGGTTAATACTTGAAGTTAGGTGGCGTTGATGTTAGGGAGGGCAGATTAGGGGTTAATACTATTTATTATAGTGTTTGTGAGACGGGAGTGCGGCGGTTTAGGGGTTAAGTGTAGTTAGGTAGCGGCGACGTTGGGGGGGCAGATTAGGGGTTAATAAATATAATATAGGGGTCGGCGGTGTAAGGGGCAGCAGATTAGGGGTTCATAGGGATAATGTAGGTTGCGGCGATGTGCGGTCGGCAGATTAGGGGTTAAAATTTTTTATTATAGTGGCGGCGATGTGGGGGAACCTCGGTTTAGGGGTACATAGGTAGTTTATGGGTGTTAGTATACTTTAGAGCACAGTAGTTAAGAGCTTTATAAACCGGCGTTAGCCCATATAGCTCTTAACTACTGACTTTTTTCTGCAGCTGGAGTCTTATCGGTAGAGGCTCTACCACTCACTTCAGCCAAGACTCTAAATACCGGCGTTAGGAAGATCCCATTGAAAAGATAGGATACGCAATTGGCGTAAGGGGATCTGCGGTATGGAAAAGTTGCGGCTTGAAAGTGAGCGTTAGACCCTTTCCTGCCTGACTCTAAATACCAGCGGGCGGCCAAAAGCAGCGTTAGGACCCCTTAACGCTGCTTTTGACGGCTAACGCAGAACTCTAAATTTAGGCGTATATGTTTTAGGTTTTTAGTTTTTTTTTATCACACAATTATTTCCCTTTAAAGGGACACAAAAGTAAAAAACATACGGCTAGATTTAGAGTTCTGCGGCCAAAGGGGTGCGTTAGCTACGCATGCTTTTTTTCCCCCGCACCTTTTAAATACCGCTGGTATTTAGAGTTCACAGAATGGCTGCGTTAGGCTCCAAAAAAGGGAGCGTAGAGCATATTTACCGCCACTGCAACTCTAAATACCAGCGTTGCTTACGGACGCGGCCAGCTTCAAAAACGTGCTTGTGCACGATTCCCCCATAGAAAACAATGGGGCAGTTTGAGCTGAAAAAAAACCTAACACCTGCAAAAAAGCAGCGTTCAGCTCCTAACGCAGCCCCATTGTTTACTATGGGGAAACACTTCCTAAGTCTGCACCCTAACATGTACCCCGAGTCTAAACACCCCTAACCTTACACTTATTAACCCCTAATCTGCCGCCCCCGCTATCGCTGACACCTGCATATTTTTTTTAACCCCTAATCTGCCGCTCCGTATACCGCCGCAACCTACATTATACCTATGTACCCCTAATCAGCTGCCCCTAACACCGCCGACCCCTATATTATATTTATTAACCCCTAATCTGCCCCCCACAACGTCGCCGCCAGCTACCTACAATAATTAACCCCTAATCTGCCGATCGGATCTCGCTGCTAGTCTAATAAATGGATTAACCCCTAAAGCTAAGTCTAACCCTAACACTAACACCCCCCTAAGTTAAATATAATTTAAATCTAACGAAATAAATTAACTCTTATTATATAAATTATTCCTATTTAAAGCTAAATACTTACCTGTAAAATAAACCCTAATATAGCTACAATATAAATTATAATTATATTGTAGCTATTTTAGGATTAATATTTATTTTACAGGCAACTTTGTAATTATTTTAAACAGGTACAATAGCTATTAAATAGTTAAGAACTATTTAATAGCTAAAATAGTTAAAATAATTACAAAATTACCTGTAAAATAAATCCTAACCTAAGTTACAATTAAACCTAACACTACACTATCAATAAATTAATTAAACTACCTACAATTACCTACAATTAAACCTAACACTACACTATCAATAAATTAATTAAATAAAATACCTACAAATAACTACAATGAAATAAACTAACTAAAGTACAAAAAATAAAAAAGAACTAAGTTACAAAAAATAAAAAAATATTTACAAACATTAGAAAAATATTACAACAATTTTAAACTAATTACACCTACTCTAAGCCCCCTAATAAAATTACAAAGACCCCCAAAATAAAAAAAATGCCCTACCCTATTCTAAATTAAAAAAGTTCAAAGCTCCTTTACCTTACCAGCCCTGAAAAGGGCCCTTTGCGGGGCATGCCCCAAAGAATTCAGCTCTTTTGCCTGAAAAAAAAAAACAATCAGATTCAAGTTCAATCCGATTGGCTGATCCAATCAGCCAATCAGATTGAGCTCGCATTCTATTGGCTGATCGGAAATATTTTTTTATTTTTTGTAACTTAGTTCTTTTTATTTTTTGCACTTTAGTTAGTTTATTTATTGTATTTAATTAATTTATTGATAGTGTAGTGTTAGGTTTAATTGTAGATAATTGTAGGTATTTTATTTAATTAATTTATTGATAGTGTAGTGTTAGGTTTAATTGTAGATAATTGTAGGTATTTTATTTAATTTATTTATTGCTAGTGTAGTGTTAGGTTTAATTGTAACTTAGGTTAGGATTTATTTTACAGGTAATTTTGTAATTATTTTAACTAGGTAACTATTAAATAGTTATGAACTATTTAATAGCTATTGTACCTGGTTAAAATAATTACAAAGTTGCCTGTAAAATAAATATTAATCCTAAAATAGCTACAATATAATTATAATTTATATTGTAGCTATATTAGGGTTTATTTTACAGGTAAGTATTTAGCTTTAAATAGGAATAATTTATTTAATAAGAGTTAATTTATTTCGTTAGATTTAAATTATATTTAATTTAGGGGGGTGTTAGTGTTAGGGTTAGACTTAGCTTTAGGGGTTAAAAAATTTATTATAGTAGCGGTGAGCTCCGGTCGGCAGATTAGGGGTTAATGCTTGAAGTTAGGTGTCGGCGATGTTAGGGAGGGCAGATTAGGGGTTAATACTATTTATTAAAGGGTTATTGAGGCGGGAGTGAGGCGAATTAGGGGTTAATAACTTTATTATAATAGCGGCGTGGTCCGGTCGGCAGATTAGGGGTTAATAAGTGTAGGCAGGTGGAGGCGACGTTGAGGGGGGCAGATTAGGGGTTAATAAATATAATATAGGGGTCGGCGGTGTTAGGGGCAGCAGATTAGGGGTACATAAGTATAACGTAGCTTGCGGTGGCGTGCGGACGGCAGATTAGGGGTTACAAAATTTAATTAGAGTGGCGGCGATGTGGGGGGACCTCGGTTTAGGGGTACATAGGTAGTTTATGGGTGTTAGTGTACTTTAGAGCACAGTAGTTAAGAGCTTTATAAACCGGCGTTAGCCCAAAAAGCTCTTAACTACTGACTTTTTTCTGCGGCTGGAGTTTTGTCGTTAGATTTCTAACGCTCACTTCAGCCAAGACTCTAAATACCGGCGTTAGAAAGATCCCATTGAAAAGATAGGATACGCAAATGGCGTAGGGGGATCTGCGGTATGGAAAAGTCGCGGCTGCAAAGTGAGCGTTAGACCCTTTCCTGACTGACTCCAAATACCAGAGGGCGGTAAAAAACAGCGTTAGGAGCCTCTAACGCTGGTTTTGACGGCTACCGCCCAACTCTAAATCTAGCCGATAACGTTTATGGTTTGAATAGAGCAAGCAATTTTAAAAAAAAAACTTTATTTACTTCTATTATCAAATTTACTATATTCTCTTTGTATCCTTTGATGGAAAGCGCACATAGCTCAGAAACAGCAATGCAATACTGGGTGCTACGCCATAGTTGCCAACATTTAAAAAAAAATAAAAAATAATAATAATAATCCAGGCACATTTATGCCTATTTATGGTTTACAGAGATCCGCCCACTCAGAGCCACCCAAAACAACCACATTAAATGACTATTTAGCCATACTGATTGCTTAATGCAGGTTAAATCCTTAAGTACCTCATCTCCCTTACCCTCTGTCAACCACATCAGTGGGGTGTGAAGAATAATTTTTAAGCACAGCACCAAAACAAGCAAGCAAGGGACCGTTTAGCATCTGTATAGCAGGACCCCACATATTACCCTAGTTTATATAGATGTTACAGAGCCGGAAATTTGTTTGTAATATAAGTGGGGACAATTAAACATGTTCCAAATCGTACAACACTATTGAGATGCTTTGCTTCCTCACCACTTGCCTCCTATCCTCACAAGTAGGTCCCGAGTGGTGCTTCAACTAGGTGTTTAAACCGTTTGTAAGGGTTAAACACATAGAGCAGCAGGGTCACTAGTCTTAAAAATGACATGCTCTGGGGCGGAGCTAGCTGTCGACAAGAGCAGACGCATGGAGAGAGAGCTCCTGCTATTTTAGTTGCAAAAGTCATCTTTACCTATTGTTTGCCGACTATTTTCAGCAGGAGTGGATATAATAATACTAAAGGACAACATTCTAGCAGAGCTTATTAAAAAGAATGATCGCCTACATCGAGAGTTTGACGTAATAAGATTGCGGCCTGTGACTGCACATAAAGTATTGCAACGACATCTAATATACTGAGCCAACCAGAAATCTAGCTGAGATCACACGAATAACTACTTATTTGAAGTTCAGACTAAATGCTATTACATTGTCTTGTTATCTTGCATTTGTTGATTATGCAAATCTAATGTGTTGACTGGTCCTTTAAGCAAAGTTAAGAAATTAGGAAATGCAAATGCTGGGGACAGGATATGATCAGATACAGACATAGAAGGAGGTTTACATGGGAGACATACCATAGAATAAGTTTTAAAACAGTGTTAAAAAAGATCCAGGAAGAGATTCAGCAGTTTACATGGGGGACATGCCATAGAATAAGTTTTAAAGCAGTGTTAAAAAGTCACCTTTTATTGGAAAATATGGAACATATGGATCAAAAAACAAAGCCACATTCCAGGCTATCTGCCCTTACTCATGCACTAAATATCACACAATAACACAATGTTTAACCCTTTAACTGCTAAGCCATTTCCCCCCCACCCTTGTTTTAGAGATTTTAGGTGCCGCTCCCATTTAATCCCCTCTGTAGGCCACTTTTCAATGATAAACCCACACATCATATATATTGGGGGGGTTTTCAGCAGACCCAGCAAATTCAAACTATATAACATGTAGGGGTGTTAGAGAGAGTGGGAAATATTGCTGGCAATTAAGATTCTGGTGCCACCCTTGATCAATACTAGAAAAATATTTAACAGGAAGATAAAGTTTCAGACCATATAGTAATGATTTGAAAAAGCAAGGGAATAAATACAGGCACAGAAAAAATATATTTCAAAAACTTCAAAATGTATTATCCCATATCACATTCAGTGAGTCACTGTATTTGGCCCAAACCAACATAATAAAGTGAACACCATACAAAACACATTAAGTCTAAGGTAAAAATGACTCAAGCATATAATACCTATCTAAGCATACGTATGCCACTATAACCTAATATAATAATTTTACACAAACTTTCCAGGTTGCAATACAGAGAGTACCATAGTTGGTAAATATAAGCATATATCATTAAATAAATACCTACAATACACAGGAATATTAAATAACTGTAATCAAGGGTATAACGCCATACAGCGTGATAAGAATATGCATACAATTTGAGACTGTCTCTCTGTTTATACAACAATAGTTTTCAAAAGTTAGTCTGCAGTCAGTCCCAAGAAACACCTAATGGCGGAATAGAAATATAATCCTTCATACAAAGGAAAATTATAACACAGCAGTTCTTACTGTAACTCGCTCCAATAGGTGATGTGTGTAGCGATTGCAAAAAAGAAGCAAATGACACTTAGCTTTTCCGTTCTGTGTCCCAAATGCCTTTACAAAACATGCCGCTTTCTCTGTAGCGTCTGATGTCACTGAGAAGGGGAGTGGTGTAGCCTTAGATATCCTCCAATCAGATCTGTAGATGGAGATCGCTTCTCACTTGTAGTCAGAAAATCAGCTGTACCGGCATCCAACAGCACCAAGAAAGAACCAGGCTTTCCCTAGGCTGATAGTCGAAAACGAGAGGCTCTTACCAAGATATACCAAAACACGCCCATAGGCTCTCTCTTCTCAGTGGATAAACAGAGTAGAAATAACGTGTAAATAGCACTCGCACTCAGCATGTATTCACCTGCATATGCTCCACAGGTGGGTGCATTCCACGCTTTTGTAGCAGTTTGTTTGAGCAATAGTTACACACAAAGCAGTCCTTTTGTATCAGGCTATATTGCTCCAAAAATAAGTGCTCCACCGGATTTACATCCGCTCTCCAGTCAGCACTTGGCAGGTATGCAGATAGGATGCAAGCAGTTTAGACAAATGTCCATAGCAGCTAGGTTTGCACCATAAACCTTATTTCACCTTAGACAGTTGATATCAACAGGAGCTTAGTCGACATACTCCTGTTTAAATAATAAGAATAGGAGTGAACCAGGCGCCAACTAATGGAGGCTAGGTGAGGTAAATTAAAATACAACAATTTATTACATTCAATGTATAACGACAATATACAGAAATTCCTTAATCAATAAAATATAAAAATCATGGATCCATGACAGTATAAAACAATGTGCATATACAACTATTAAAAGACAATGTTCAAACACAGATAACGGTGTATTTTCAGAGACTTTAACTTCTGACAGTACAATTGCAGATAATATAATAAAAAATGTGTTGAATATTAAATGTCTAAGATAAAAGTCTGTTGGAGTCAGATGGGCTTGATTCAGTACTGAAAAATGTGATCTTAAAAATATATCCAATGAGTTCCTAAAATTAAGTGTTGTATCCAAATGAAGAAAAAATGTGATTTATGTGACCCAAAACAATTGCTTCAAGAAACTTGTCCCAAAAGTAAGTGCAATTTTACAAATCAAGTTGATCCAGCCTATATTCAAAAATTGGTGAAAAAAATATAGTAAAAAATCGTGAAAATTAATTGACAATTCCAAAAGTATGCCAGTGAATCAAAAAATCAATAAATATCAATAAAAATCGATAAAATTAGTCAATAATAATCTTTCAACAAAGGTGTGTAGAGAACAATAAAAACAAAAATCAAAAATAGAAATTCAAAAGTGGATAAAAACCAGTAGTGTTCACTATGTGCCAATAACTCTTTATCCGGCAAAGGAAATGTTGAGACTGGTAGTCTCCTGGGATTTAGAGAGTTTATTCACCAACGAAGTGCATAAAAATATCCAATGCTGGTCTACGCATTTTGGCCCTGCTAGGCCTTTATCAAGACTAGCAGGGCCGAAACGCGTAGACCAGCATTGGATATTTTTATGCACTTTGTTGGTGAATAAACTCTCTAAATCCCAGGAGACTAAATCCCAGGAGACTACCAGTCTCAACATTTCCTTTGCCGGATAAAGAGTTATTGGCACATAGTGAACACTACTGGTTTTTATCCACTTTTGAATTTCTATTTTTGATTTTTGTTTTTATTGTTCTCTACACACATTTGTTGAAAGATTATTATTGACTAATTTTATCGATTTTTATTGATATTTATTGATTTTTGGATTCACTGGCATACTTTTGGAATTGTCAATTCATTTTCACGATTTTTTACTATATTTTTTTCACCAATTTTTGAATATAGGCTGGATCAACTTGATTTGTAAAATTGCACTTACATTCTTTTTCCTAAAATTTTCAGTCACAATCTTCAAGCCTTCTTTTTTTTTTTTTTTTTGATAGTGATAAAAAAAAAAAAAAAAAAAAGAAGGTTTGAAGATTGTGACTGAAAATTTTAGGAAAAAGAATGCTACCAACAATATCCTACACGCTGATAGTAGTCATCCTTCTCATCTGATTAGGGGTATTCCCTATGGACAGTTTCTCCGGCTTAGGAGAAACTGTTCGTCCCTAGCAAAATTTGACATACATGCAGGCCTGATGAAAGAAAGATTTCTCAAAAGAGGATACTCAAATAAATGCTTGAAAAGGGCACTCTGGAAGGCACGAAGGACCCCCAGAGATGACCTTTTGTATAATAAGAAAGTCAAGTCAAATGAGGCCCAAATCAGATTTATCACTAAGTTTAATAATCAATGGTCCAATATCATATCAGCATTGGCTAATAACTGGCATATACTCACTTTGGATGTCAAAGTTAGAGATATGATTGGTGAAAGACCATTATTGACGGCCAGGAAAGCTCAAAGTCTGAGAGATCACTTAGTAAAGAGTCAGTTTGTGAGGGGTCCCTCGAATGCTGATTGGCTTAGAAGGGATAAAGGGATAAAAGGTAGCTACCCATGTGGGCACTGTGTCTACTGTGCCCACATGGATAGCACCAAGCAATTCTCCACTCAGGGTAACAAAGTATTTGATATCAAGTTTTTCTTCAACTGCAAATCTGAAGGGGTAATCTATCTTCTTCGCTGCTCATGCCCGGTCTTTTATGTTGGTAAAACCAAAAGGCTATTAATGGACCGGGTACAGGAGCATCGGGATGACATCCTTCATGAAAATGATACTAATGTGGCAAGACACTTTGGTACTTTCCATAATGGAAGTGTGGAATCCTTAAAATTCATTATAATAGATAAAGGTATAACAAACGGTAGAGGCGGTAATAATGAGAAAGTGTTATTACAGAAAGAAACAAAATGGATATATAGACTAGGCACTAGATACCCGGTAGGTCTTAATGACAAGCTGGAGTATGCTAGTTTCCTATAGCTAGTAGATTCTTCCATTATCGGGAAGAATATGTGCTATAATATAAGGTGTCACCATTGTGGGCTGTGATAAAAGTGTTGGAAAGCTAAGGAATTAAGCAAGACCAATTTAAATTGAAACTTCACAATCTCACATAAAAAAACATAAATGACAGGTTTCTATATGTGAATACACCTTTAAGTAATTATCTCCTATGAGGGTGGCACACCTGAGGAATGTCAGGTGAGCCCTTTATAAGAGGAAGTCCGGTGAGGACTCAATTAAGCCCTGATGAACCCCTGTGACACACACTTGCTGTGGGGGTGAAACGGTCGTTGGTATTGTTGTGTTTTAACACTGTTGTGTTTAAACAGGAGTATGTCGACTAAGCTCCTGTTGATATCAACTGTTTAAGGTGAAATAAGGTTTATGGTGGAAACCTAGCCGCTATGGACATTTGTCTAAACTGCTTGCATCCTATCTGCATACCTGCCAAGTGCTGACTGGAGAGCGGATGTAAATCCGGTGGAGCACTTATTTTTGGAGCAATATAGCCTGATACAAAAGGACTGCTTTGTGTGTAACTATTGCTCAAACAAACTTCTACAAAAGCGTGGAATGCACCCACCTGTGGAGCATATGCAGGTGAATACATGCTGAGTGTGAGTGCTATTTACACGTTATTTCTACTCTGTTTATCCACTGAGAAGAGAGAGCCTATGGGCGTGTTTGGGTATATCTTGGTAAGAGCCTCTCGTTTTCGACTATCAGCCTAGGGAAAGCCTGGTTCTTTCTTGGTGCTGTTGGATGCCGGTACAGCTGATTTTCTGACTACAAGTGGGAAGCGATCTCCATCTACAGATCTGATTGGAGGATATCAAAGGCTACACCACTCCCCTTCTCAGTGACATCAGACGCTACAGAGAAAGCGGCATGTTTTGTAAAGGCATTTGGGACACAGAACGGAAAAGCTAAGTGTCATTTGCTTCTTTTTTGCAATCGCTGCACACATCACCTATTGGAGCGAGTTACAGTAAGAACTGCTGTGTTATAATTTTCCTTTGTATGAAGGATTATATTTCTATTCCGCCATTAGGTGTTTCTTGGGACTGACTGCAGACTAACTTTTGAAAACTATTGTTGTTTACACAGAGAGACAGTCTCAAATTGTATGCATATTCTTATCACGCTGTATGGCGTTATACCCTTGATTACAGTTATTTAATATTCCTGTGTATTGTAGGTATTTATTTAATGATATATGCTTATATTTACCAACTATGGTACTCTCTGTATTGCAACCTGGAAAGTTTGTGTAAAATTATTATATTAGGTTATAGTGACATACGTATGCTTAGATAGGTATTATATGCTTGAGTCATTTTTACCTTAGACTTAATGTGTTTTGTATGGTGTTCACTTTATTATGTTGATTTGGGCCAAATACAGTGACTCACTGAATGTGATATGGGATAATACATTTTGAAGTTTTTGAAATATATTTTTTCTGTGCCTGTATTTATTCCCTTGCTTTTTCAAATCATTACTATATGGTCTGAAACTTTATCTTCCTGTTAAATATTTTTCTAAATTCAAACTATAGTATACAGCTATTTTATGTAAACATCATGACACATGACATGTGGCAATTCTGCAAAATGTGTGAAAAAATAAATAAAAAAAAGGTTGCTAACAATAGTGTGTTTGTGTTTTTTTTCTATACAATAAAAAAAAGGGGTTATCCTCATATAAATTAGGGTATGGTTATATAACTTTGATGCGGACATAGGGGGCTCCCAAATATATGCACATTCACTATTACCACAGTAATCACCTGGCTATTGAAACTTATATAGCGACTTTATTTTAAAAAGGCGCTTCTGGGCTTTAAAAGGGGTCTCTATGACTTTTTGATGGCCTATTATAAGTGCGTTCAGAGTTTGAGACCCTTTCATTTGAATAAAAATTTTTTTTTTGAATAAACACAGTTGTAAAAAAGTGTGCACTCTATATGGAAAATAAAAAGGGGTATTCTCATATAAATTAGGGTAAATTGTGGTTACGGTATATTTATACTTTGATTTGTACGTAGGGACTCCAGTGGGCTTCTACTCAAATAAATGAAGATTTATTCACACCAGGTGATCACTGTTACTTCAGTGATCACCTGGCTATTAAAACGTATATAGGGGTCGATTTTAAAAAGGGTGTTATATAGGCATAAAAACAAGGGGACATGGGGGCAGGTGATCCAACTTGTGTCATGGTGGCTTGTAGGAGTTAAGGGAGTTGAGATCAAGGGGGGTATAACAAGCACCAACCATCCAGCTCCCTTCCTCCTATTTACTGTGACTGTTACTTCCGGGGTTTTTGGGTCTCTCTCTCTCTCTCTATATATATATATGTATGTGAAAAGGATAGGGTGTTTTTTGTCTTGCGCTGTGTGTTATGCATATAGTTATTTTGCCCTTTTTAGAGTTTCTCCTGATGTATTTAAAAGGCTGCTTAGTCTGGAGATTCCACTATCATCAAATGGAATGAATTGTAAAGGGTGAGAGTTGAGGGTTCCAAACTGTAGCGCTCATAGAATGGAGGAAACATAAACAGAGAACAATTTATGGTGCAGTATGACTATACTAGTTAACAATATAGTACAAAAAGTAAGAATATTGCTCACCTTTTAAAACCTCAAACATGTGAGGTATGTGAGGAGCGCTGAGGGGAATAAATTCCTGTCTGTGTTAAAGATGTTTGTCCCTTGGTGACCAGTTGGAGTATGGTACATCTTTCTTTTTGGTGCCTTTAGGATATTCTTCTCCTCTCCCCAAAACTGAGGTAAATGGTAGTGTTCACAGTGTGAGTTGATTGGTGAGGTGCAAGATGTACAAAAATAATAATAATAGAAGGAATAAAATAAAAGGTGAGCAATATTCTTACTTTTTTTATATATATATATACTGTATACTTAGGCTTACCAGAAGTCCCACTTTTACTGGGATTGTCCCGGTTTGGAGGCGCTGTCCCAGTGTCCCACCCAGTTGTTCATTCTGTCCCAGTAGGGTTGCCACCTCCAGGTTTCAAATCATGAATATTATCAAATATGACTGGACTGTGGCTCTCCAGCATAGTTGGATGCTGGTGCTTTATTACATACAGCCCTGCTTAGCTTAACGTTCGTGTCCTTCAAAGTTTACATTTAGTAATACAGGCTGAGTGAACAGCATAGGGTTTTTTAATTTTTGTAGTACTACTTGGTTTATTTTTCTAAGAATTTAACACCCCCGACCCCTGGTGACATTGCCGGTAATACACCTTTAGGGGAATCATGTGAGTATGACTAGGAAGTACAGACAGGCAGGATTTTTGGCCTGGATCTTGCTTTACTGCATGCAGGATAGCATTTTGGCTATAATCGTCCTGCATTATGGTATAGAGTAGCCTCTTAAACAGCTTTAGCAGGTACTTACGTGTTTCTTTTTTACTTTTATTCAGTGTTGTATTTATGCCTTATCAGTATTTGGCTCTGTTCCTTAATTAGACACATAAAACACATATTACACTGCAGATATTAAATTGTGAAATTGATAATTATGAAAGTGATAATTATGCTTATGTTTGGCATTATTTAGCATCTGAGATTTAGATTAATGATTTATTTGCCATGACAAAGTAATGGTGCCTTTTTCACAAGGGGTAGTGTTATGGTCTATTTAAACTGTGTGATTCACTTGTTTGACTGAGGAAGGGTAGAGTATCCACGAAACATTACACACATAAAAGCTACTACTTTAAAAGGACCGGTAATTGCCACGCCCCCTTGACCACGCTCCTGACCACACCCCCACTGGCACCGCACCAGGTGGTCCCAGTTTCACCTCTAAAAATTATGGTAAGCCTATGTATACTCAAAATCATTATACAGATTCTATGTGTACAGAAGAATACATATTATTACTAGAAATTATTACTGAATTAAATTTGGGGGCCCCAAAAAACATTTGTGCACCTGGGCCCTCTGTTGAGTAGGTCCGCTACTGCTAAATAAACTGGAAACATCCTGAATAATTTGTAGACTATAAAGAGAGATGAAATGATCTGTATAAATAAGCCCAGTTTTAAAGCAATGTTGTTTTTAAACTAATAAACAGCACTTACCTTTTTTTTAACATTATTCTCAGTATTGCAAGGGAGCCTGCAGCTATAATCCATATTCAGCACATTTCAGATCTGGATTTCTTCCTGTTAAAGTGCAAAACAATAAGATCTGTGCAAATCCAATCCATAGGCATCCTCAAACTTGGCCCTCCAAAGGTTTTAGAACTACATTTCCCATGATGCTTCCCATGATGCTCAGCCAGCATATCAGATGGCTGAGCATCATGGGAAATGTAGTTCCAAAACCTCTGGAGGGCCAAGTTTGAGGATGTCTGCACACAATTGCACGTTAACACATACAGTATTATATATTATATAAGGTATGTTCTCTCTTTAGGTTGCAAAATTATTTAAAATGCAAAAACAGGCATGAAATATGTGAAAGCACTTTCTGTGTGACCAATGAATGTGCAAATAAATGCAAACTATGGAATATTTTGTGAATATTTAAGTTGCAGTGTTTGTTAACAGTATTATTTGAACTTTAGGAGGACCTGAGGTCTGCTAAGATTTCAAAAGAAAATAATTCAATAAAAATAATTGAAAAGTTAGCTGTGTTCTACAATTCACGTCATTCAATGTGTTGGAACTATATTTCTAAAGTCTTTTTTGCATGGGGAATGTTATTGCAGGAACACACAAGTTAGGAAGGAAGCATTGTAACACTACAGGAAGTAGGGAGGGTGAAAGTGAAATCTGTGTGTTTAGAATCAAACATTTACTATATGGTTTAATGGTTTATATAGTACATTATCTAAAACAAACTGCAGCCCTGCTGGTTACTTATTTATTATAAAGCAAACAGAAGGTAGCACCACTGTCAGTCACAAAGTATTTGCTGCACTGATAGGAATCCTGTCCCATGGCTGCTGCTGCATATTACCTGGGGTTTGACTTCAGCACCCAGCAGGTATGCATTGATTAAAATAAACCACATGGCCAATGTGAACTCCAGACTTCAATATAACTGATGCATACATACAATCTTTGTCTATATCTATCTATCTATCTATCTATCTATCTATCTATCTATCTATCTATCTATCTATCTATCTATCTATCTACACACATTATATACTGTATACATATATAATACATACAGTATACATGCATATATATATATATATATATATATATATATATATATATATATATATATATATATATATATATATACACAGACATATATGTACATACAAATATACACACACAGACATATATGTACATACAAATATACACACACAGACATATATATGTACATACAAATACACACACACACAGACATATATATGTACATACAAATACACACACACAGACATATATATGTACATACATATACACACATATATATATATATATATATATATATATATATATATATATAGAGCAGGTGTGTTTTTAAGAATTAGAGGCACATTAAATTAAAAATAAACGTACATTGATAAAACTTATGTTTGTCCAATTACTCTTTCTTTAAAGTATTTTTTCATTTAATAAAACTAAATTAATAAGATAAAATTAGGAGAGTGAGGTTTCTTTGTACCCATTGGTCATTGTTTTGTTGTAGAAGCCAGCAGCTTGTTTTGGGCGGCGGGGCCTCACACTATTCTGCAGCAGAGAGACCTTTGTCACCTTAAAACTGCATAGCAAGGACATTGTGAAATCAACTTAAAGGGCTATTATATTGAAAAATGACATGTTCTAAATCTTTAGAGCATGTAATTTTATCACTAACGACCCAGTGATTTTATGTGTTTAGCCACCACATATGGGTTAAACACATAGGTAAAATAATGCTTGGAAGCTGCAGAGCACTACTGGTTCAGAACAAAAACTGCAGCTGAGCCAATCAGCAGCGCTAAACAACTAACGCTGCTGATTGGATCAGCATCAGTTTCTGCTTGGGCAGTCAGTTCTCTGCAGCTCCCAAGTGGTAATCAAGCTATGTGTTTAACCCCTTTTTTAAACTTCTGACCAGCCCAGATATTTGGGGATTGTCAAATGTTAGGCTGTCTGTCAGCTGTCCCTCAAACAGCCCCATCTCTGCATACTAAACACCTGACCCATGACACACCTATGATCCTCCTATTGCCGTGGCTGTGCACATGAAACATTGGTGGGTCACTGACTACAAGTTTCCCACACATCCCTGTCCCGGAAAGCCTCTGGAAAATATGTAATTTCACACTATCTGTTGGGAACATTGAGAAGAGAGATACCATACGTATAATATACAGAAATGTGCACATTTAACGAGCTTCACAAACAAATGCGCTTATTCATTTGCTGATTACAAGACAACCATAGTAATATAAAACTGTTGAGAATCCCCTTTTTCAATTATGAAGCCTTCTGACAAATTTAATATAATTAGTATCAAAATTCATTAAAATTATGGTGGAGATAAAAGTTTGAGATTTAAATCCTCCATATCTCTAAAGTAAATCAATATAATTTGTTGCACAGGAAATTAGCACATTTAGGCAAGTATTCCCACTTGCTTTCCCCCAATAAAACTCCATATACATTGTTACCAATGCACAAGAGGATTCTGGGTAAGATATGCAAATTAGATATGCAACATCTCAAACTCTGCTTCAAATACTCTGTTTTAACACAGTATTTGAAGCAAAGAGTTTAAGATGTGGCATATCTTACCCAGAATCCTCCTGTGCATTGGTAACAATGTACAGTATATGAAGTTTTACTGGGGAAAAGTAAGCAGGGATACTTGCCTAGATGTGCTAATTTACTGTGCAACAATAAAATTGATATAATTAGTATGAAATAAAAGCTCATTTAGATTTGACAGACTAACAAAAATTATGATAATCACATGGCAGCTGGAGGGACAATGAACCACGTGTTCAAAAGATGTGGTTTTATTTTTCATGCCCAATTAAGCCACGCAAGGTGACATGACACCCCATTTTGGAAAACAGGAGCAAACACTTATTGTTTATTCACTGTAGAGAAAAAGAAAGTTTCTTTCTTCTCTCTGCATTAAGGGATTCAGTTCAAAAGCAATCTGTGCTCCAAGAGAGAGGCCCTGCCACCCTAGCAACCCCATCTAAACAATTAAAGGGACAAGAAACACCTTGTAATCACAATATTTTTCTGCAGTCATGAAGCAACTTAATACTATGTGAACCTGTTTTTTTTTGGAATGCATTAACACCTTGTTTGCTGCAATTTTTTTTAATAGTCAGACTCCTCCCACAACTTGCTTTATTTAGAGGAGCCAATTTGAACTTGATACTGGAACAGACACAGATAGTCATTGTTTTGCAGTTCATTTGGAGCAACAGATTCAAAACTTTATGGATAAAAATAAAAAGATGTTGTGTAAGTTCTTACCCAGACCCAGAAAAAGGAAACAACCATGTCCTGAATAAATGCTACTGCTTGCTTTCACCTGCCATATTATAACAAAACGAACAGAATCCCTCCTATTTTGCATATCCTGGCAATTCTTATCTTTCTATAAATATGACATGTCCCTTGTTTAAAGGGCCATTACTTGTTCTAATTTGTTTTATCACTAGTGACCCTGCAACTCTATGGTCACATATCCTATATAATAGAAGGACAGGTATGTTTGTGCAATGCAGTCATGCACAGTAGAGGCTGCGCGAGTCAAACATACTTGGCCTTACCGACCAGCACCGATGTGCAGTATAGACTGTACGAGGACGGCGCTGGTCGTTAAGCCCTTAAGGACCACAACGCTGCTGTCCTGGGCCTCTCTCTGCCACAACCACGCTAAAAGTAGCGAGATTGCACTATTTCTGCATGCCCCACGAGTGGGGCAGTGCAGAAATAGTCTTGCAGATCGTTGGTGGCATTAGGAGGGAAGCAGGTGGGCGGCCCATCGCTGGAGGGGGCGGGTGGGACCGCTGCGCTGTAGTTTCTTAAACATTTTGGCCCGTGTACACGGGCTTCAACACTAGTATATTATATATTTGCCAATAATTATTTTTATCAGGTTAACATCAGCTGTTTATATAGTACATATTTTTTTGCTTAGCATTTACTAAATATCTGCAGCCGTTTAGTATTGACATCAATGGCAACCGATAAACAATAATTTGCACCAAGTGTACACTGCACAATTATTGTTTAATGGCTGACAAAAAATAGTAGTTGGTAAGTCACAAAGATTACACAATTGTGTGCAAAAAATTAGCAAAAAAGACATTACACTTCTGATATTTCACATATTAATGCACAATTTATTAGATACCATTTAAACGCGGCACCCACAAAGGCCAGTGAGCCAATCAATAGTAGTAGTCACACAACCCATCTGTGTAATAGCTGCTGATCAGCTCACCGTTAGTTTTCATTTTGGACCAGCAGTTCTCTGCGGCTCCCAAGATGTACTTAAAGGATTGGTAAAGTATGCTCCAAATTCCTTTTTTTTTTAAATGTAAATCGATCAAACATAGTAATCTTGATACATTACACTTACCGTTCATTCAAAAAGAAGATCCGATAAACTTATAAACAGAATTCTTAATTTCAATACTGATGTCACATTAAAGGGACACTGAACCCAAATTTTTTCTTTTGTGATTCAGATAGAGCATGAAATTTTAAGCAACTTTCTAATTTATTCCTATTATCAAATGTTCTTTATTCTCTTGGTATCTTTATTTGAAATGCAAGAATGTAAGTTTAGATGCCGGCCCATTTTTGGTGAACAACCTAGGTTGTCCTTGCTGATTGGTGGATAAATTCATCCACCAATCAAAAACTGCTGTCCAGAGTCTGAACCAAGAAACAAGCTTAGATGCCTTCTTTTTCATATAAAGAAAGCAAGAGAACGAAGAAACATTGATAATAGGAGTAAATTAGAAAGTTGCTTAAAATTGCATGCTCTATCTGAATCATAAAAGAAAAATTTTGGGTTCAATGTCCCTTTAACCGTCCCACTAGAAAGGGCGGTCTTGAATGCTATCTTTTTTGCATAAATTATCTTCTGTGATTTAAATATTTAGACGCCTGCACATTATTCTCCTTGTTCTCACGCATGCAGAAAAACGATTTTTGAAGTTTTTTGCCCTGTCTTCTTAGGATCTCAACGCATGCGCAAATAAAAATGTACTATATAAAATACATTTAACAGTAAATGGAAGGTATTTCAATAAGCACTTTTATAACACTTTATTTAAAAAGAAACATAGGGAAACGTTTATCCAAAATTCGAATAGAAATTCATTCAGAAATCTAAAAGTGCTCGCTTTTCCAGGGTTGATTGTCGCATGCTGTACCTTTGTATTTATTATCAACAAAATAAAATGCTTGTTTCACTAAGGGAGATTCGTTAAAGAGTACTCCGTTGATTGCCTGAGATGATGATGCGCATCTATCAGCTAATTAGAATGACTGCGGTCACATGACCATAAAACGCTTACGTAGGAGATTGCAAAATAATTAGAATGTGCATGCGTTGAATCAATGGGGTCCACAGCGCATGCGTTGGCTTTACACAATGTACCCGGAACAGAAGTAAATGGAGAACACAGGTTGCCCACCGTGATTGGCTAATGCAAATTAGCCTCACGGTGGGTTTGGAAATTTCATATTTTCAGAACGGAATAGCTGCTGAACCAGAAAGAAAGCGCAGCGCAAAGTATTTACACACACTTTTTATTTACTCTCATTTTTTTTTTTTTTTCAAAATTCTTTTTTTTATTGAGAATATGCCATAAGGTTTACAAACACAACAGATTGGTTCAGATAGAGAAAGCACATAATGAATAAGAAAAATTACAGGATCCAGTGTATTGTATCAATTATAAATAAAATAAATGGAATTTAACCAATTCACAAGTTATTCTCAAGGCTTATGGTAGTGAAGTAAAGTAAATTGTGTCTTCAAAACTTTTCAGGAATTGCTTATTGTTATAGGTACTTGCAGAACATTAAACCAATCACAAACAGTTGCATGAAAACTCGATTAAAAACTTTAAAGTATATCTGGCTCTTTCCAGAAATGATTCACCAAAGGTCAACCCTACTGCTGCATGTCCGCCCTGGGCCTCAAGTCTTTAGGTCTGATAAGTAGTGGTCCCAAAGAGCTTGGGCTTCTATATAGGAGTCCCTCGTGTTATTTTTATAGGAGCCGAACTCCTCTAATTCTATTAACTCTGAAACTCTACTTCTCCACCTCTGGATATCTGGGGGTGAGTGTGCTTTCCATTGTTTAGCTATAATGGATTTCACGCCATTTCTCATTATTTGGAACAGTATGTGAGGTGCCTTGGATGCCAATTTCCTAAATTTATTGAGTAGAAAAATTAGGGGATCTAAGGGTAGAACGCAATCCAGGACTTTCTCCATTTCCCCAATACAATGCCTCCACAGCTGGTTAATTGCATTGCACCACCACCACATGTGCCCCATTCCACTACCTGTGTGTCCGCATCTCCAACATCTGTCTGATAGTGAAGGATATAACCTGTGTAGGCGTCTAGGGGTAAGGTACCAGTTATGTAATACTTTGTAGTTTAGTTCCGAGGAGGAAGAGGACTTGGTGTTTCTAAAAATATCAACTGCCACGTGGGGGAGGATTATAATTCCCAGTTCCCTCTCCCAGGACTCGATCGATGAGGGAAGATCACCTGGTGGGGGTTGTGTCAAAATTGCGTATATTCTGGACAGAGTGTGTCTCTTTGGGTGTTGTGCTGTGAGTAATTTCTCTAAGTTCGTGAGGGATCTCAACATGTTATTGCTACTCCTATGAGTCAGTATATAATGGCGTGTTCGCCTGTAATGAAACCAATTCTGAAACACTGTAAATCCCTGCTCTTGTAGCTGAGCTTGGGACATTAGTTGATCACGTTCAGTCACCTGGTGTACTTTTATGTCCCTAGCGTCTCTATCTATTCCTTGTGCTCCCAATAGGTCAGTGAGTGAGAATTCATTGTTATGTGTCAGTGATGTCAGTGGGGAAGGACTAGATGAGAGAAATGGGTTTAGTTTATTTGCTATGTTCCACTGTCTCAATGTCTCTTTAGTTATAGGATTAATAATATTCTTAACCATAAAATGATAGTTGGGATGCCAGCAGATGGCTGAAAGGGGTGTTCCGGGGTTTAGATTTTGTTCTATCTCTATTCATCTTTTCTCTGTTTTATGAACCCTCCAGTCAAGTATGCGCTGTAAGAATATAGCAGTTCTATAAAGTTCTATGTCTGGAACTCCCATCCCTCCCTGGTCCCTGGAGCGCATCATTATATTTTTAATGATTCTGGGTTGCTTTCCCCTCCAGATAAAGGAATGAAACAACTGCGGTATCCGAGTAATATATCTGGGTGGAAGTGGTATGGGGAGAGTTTGCATGATGTATAGTAGTCTTGGGAAGGCATTCATTTTAATAGTGTTAATCCTCCCCATCCAAGTCAGTCGCCTAGAGTTCCACGAGGAAAGATCCCTGATTAGGGCCTCCCGAATCGGAATATAGTTTAATTTATAGATCTTTTCCATGTCTTCCGCTAGTTGAATACCTAGATATTTTATAGAACCCAGACACCATCTAAACGGGCAATTTTGTGAAAGTCTGAGTTTCATTTGTTCTGGGAGGGAGATTCCGAGGATCTCTGATTTAGTATAGTTGATTAAGAAATTGGTAAGTTTATTGAATACATTCAGTTCCTCCATCAAAGGAGACATGGATAGATCTGGATTGGTGAGGGAAAACAAGATATCGTTGGCAAATAAAGAGTTTATACTCCCGCCCTCCGACAACTACCCCTGTGATATCTCTATTAAGTCTAATACTTGTGGCTAATGCTTCCAGCAGACAGACAAACAATAAGGGGGAAAGGGGGCATCCCTGACGTATGCCATTGGTTATCTGGAGGGGTTGCGAAAGGATACCATTTAATGTTATCCTAGCACTAGGTTTCGAATACAGAGCAAAAATTCGCTGCAACATGATATCTCCTATTCCAAATGACCGTAAAGTCATCTTAAGGAATAGCCAGCTCACACGGTCGAAGGCCTTCTCCGCGTCCGTGGAAAGCCACACCGCGGGAACGCCCCCGACCTTTGTGTGCCATATTAAATGCATGTTACGGACCGTGTTGTCCTTGGCTTCTCTATTTGGTATAAAACCAACCTGGTCTTGGTGAATTATGGAGGGGAGAATCCGATTTAATCTAATTGCCAGGATCTTTGCGTATATTTTAACATCACAGTTTAATAGCGATATTGGCCGGTAGTTGGGTATTAAGTCTGTTGATTTGCCCGGTTTCAGGATGACTGTGATGTGTGCTTGTAAAGCCAAGGGGGGGAAGGGCTTATTACCATCTATGTCCTGGAAATAGGACAACAGATGGGGGGCTAGTATATCTCTATATGTGGTATAATAAAGATTTCCGAAACCATCCGGTCCCGGGGTCTTTCCCGCTGGGAATGTTGATATGGCTTCCTTAACTTCTTTAAGGGTAATGGGCAAGTCGAGCTCTGTCTGTTGATCTACAGTGATAGAGGGGAGGTGTAGTCGAGACAGGTAGGTGGATATGTCCTGTTCGGTGGCAGAAGGGCTGTCACTCTCTAGATTATATAACCTTTCGTAGTACTGTTTAAATTGGTCTGCAATGTCTCTTGATGTCGACCATGTCTTCCCTCCATGATCTTTTACTGTCATAATATGACGTTTGTTAGTACGCTGTCTCAATAATCTAGCTAGTAATTTGCCCTGTTTGTTATAGACCTCATAAAATGTTTTTTTAAGAAATAGTGCTGCTCGTTTGGTTTCTTGACCAAGGAGCAGATTGAGTTGGTCTCTTTTATGTTGTATGCTAGTAAGGAGGGATAGGTTACCCGGGATTTTTTTATGGATGTCTTGTAGTTTTCCCAGCTCTTCTAATAGGGAGCTCAGCTGTTATGTTCTTTGTCTATTTCTGGCAGCTTTTAATGCAATGATCTCCCCCCTGATTACACACTTGTGTGTCTCCCATAAACAATGTGTATCTATGTCTGGTGTGCAGTTTATATTAAAATAGTTTATTAGGGAGTTAAGGATCTGTGCGCGAATGATTGGGTCTTTCAAAAGAGTCTCATCAAGTTTCCAAGACCTATCAGGTCTCTGCGAGGTAGGCCATTTAAGGGAACAACTGACCATAGCATGTCTGTATGTCTAACTAGTTCTAAGCTGGTTACATCTAAAAAAAGGTAGTCTATCCTCGTGTAGACTCTATGGGGGTGGGAGTAAAATGTGTAATCCTTTGTGGAGGGGTGAGATAGTCTCCATGCATCATGTACTGCTAGGTCGGCCAGTTGAGATCTAATCGATCTCAATAGTTTCTGAGGAACCGAGGAAACCCCTCTAGAGCAATCTATGTCAGGTTCCATTGCTAGGTTGAAATCACCCCCCATAATCAAACTCCCTCTAGCGCAGTCCAAAATAGAATTTCTGATGGTGTGAAAAAATTGCGGTGTAGCGGTATTAGGGGCATATATGTTAGCAATCGTAATAACTTTATTGTATAGCTTACCTATCAATATAATGAACCTCCCACCCTTATCTCTATGTACCTTCAAGGGGCTAAAAGGAAAAAAATTTTTTATAATGATCCCCACCCCGTTATGTTTAGTGGAGTTCGATGCCAAGTAAACCTGCCCAAATTTATTGAGAGACAATATAGGTTCCCTTCCCCTTCTAAAGTGAGTCTCTTGTATTAGTACTATGTCGCAGTGGAGTCGTCTATATTCCCTGAACGCCATGGACCTTTTCTGGGGGGAGTTCAAGCCCTTTACGTTATGGGAGACTATCTTGACCTGCATAGAGTCGTCTGTCATTGTGTTTGTAGAGGGGTGGATTGTGCGGAATGTAGGTTATAGGAGGCCCAGGGCGTGACATACCTTACATCTGTATCTTCCTCAGCGGATAGCCTGATTTTAAACCAACTGACATGAGAAAAGAGTGAATCATTCTTTGGGGTTTCAATACCTGTAAAATAATAAAAGCAACAGCCTGCAAGAACAAATGTAATTTGAGAACTACTTTTAACTATTCCTGTGTAATTTGCAACTGTAATATTGAAAACACACAATTTCAAATCTGAAAAGGAACGTATTTCTAAAGTGTAATTGTTCAACAACTGATACACCATTTGCTAGGGGGACGAACTGTGTCACTTTACCATCAGAGTTTAGCAATTTTAATTTTTAACTTTTATGCAAAACTGGGGATTTAAAAAACATAACCTATGTGGGAACATCTTGAACGGATAATGGGAGCAGTGAGGTAGAACACCAAAACAGGAGAGAAAGTTTGCTTAAATTGTCAAACAGTAGTATGTCCGAGTAACATTATAACTTACCCATCACCATGGGAGCTCCTGTGGAGCGTCATTAATCTATTTTACCCAAATGTATATCCAGGTATACCTAGACAGAACAGATAATGACTTAGACCAAGTGGGTTAAAATAATCATGTCAAATTTGCAATCATAGTCCACAAGAGTTTATTCACACATCCCCTTTAGAGGGGTTTGGGCCAGTTTTAAGTCTTTTTGCTGGGACTTTCGACCAAGTGGGTCGTTGTTCTTTAGGTCGGTCTCCCCGCCTATCCTCCTGTGGCAAAGGAGTGTCCAGAACTTTTTCTGAGGGAACCTCAAATGTAATGTTAAGCTTCTTGGATAGAGTATCTAGGTCATTGTAACTTTTGTAAATTATTTGGGATCCATCGTGATGGATAATGAGGCTGAATGGATAGCCTCACCTGTATCTGATATTGTAATGAAACGGACCTCCTTCCGCCGCTGGATGGTTTGAGGGCATAAGTCCTGGAAAATCTGCAAGGAATGGTTGTGAAAAGAGAGTCTGCCTGGTTCTGGCTGCCTGCCATATTTCTTCTCTTGAGGTAAACTTAAGCAGTCGAAGGATAACATCCCTGGGTGGTGCCGGAGGCTTTTGAGGGGGCCTCAAGGCCCTATGGATCCTTTCAATATCTTCTGAGGCAAGTGGATTGGACCTGGGTAGTAAAAACTGAAACAACTCTTTAACATACGATTTTAGATGTTCTTGGGGGATCTCTTCCGGAATACCTCTAATTCTTAAGTTGTTCCTTCTCCCCTATTATCCAAATCTTCAAGCTTATCTTGCAGGGATTGTATAATGGAGTCCTGTATCGATAGATGTTGTATGTTTGAGCTGACTAAGTTGTTTAGATTGTCTTGGCCATCCTCTAGGTAGTCAAGCCTAGCCCCCATCTCGTTCAGGTCTTTCTTAAGATCTCTTATTTCTTCTTTAATAAAAGTCTTGAGTGATTCAATATCTGACTTGGAGGGTAAGCTCGCAATCTGCGATTGAATAGAAAGCAACGATTCTCTCTGATTTCCAGGACACTCTAAGGGCATACTAGCTGAATTAGTCTCTTGTACTTGTTGTGATTCTGTTATGTGGCCTTCTTGTGCTTGAAAGAAGGTGGAAACCGATGGAGTCAAGGCAGGAGTTTTACTTTGTTTGTCTGGTTTGTTATTATTTTTTTTGGAGGCCATGGTTAATGTTATAATGCAATATATGACCTTGCAGAGCTGGTGTGTGTTTCTCTTCAAAGGGAGGGCTGCTTCTTTAGACTCTGCTACTACTGATACAGTTACAGCTCACAGAACAAGTTTAACAGCAAAAAGCAAAGGTTGTGCTTCACAGTTATTTACAGCCTTCTATTCTACCTATTCTTTATATGTTATACAGCTTAGGAACGTAGAAATAAGATGTGTATCTTCCCGTGTATCAAATCTGGCTGTGATATAAGGTCTCTTTAATTAGATTTAGTTTTACCCAGACTTCAATAAATAGAGGAGAATTGTGTGTATCTGTATTATTTTGCAGCTCCCTCTAGGTGAATGATATCGCAGCCTGAAGTGCGCCACGTGGGTAATGGAGAGGCCTAGTACTTTAATGCTGTCCCTGCCCATTATAAGAAGGGTCTATTCCTGAGAGCGGTGATAATATAGGTGGGGAGGCTTATATGTTCAGCCTTTAGAGCCTTTAACTTAGCCCCTGAGATGGTTAACAGTTAGATGTGGGTATTATATGGTATATGTGTTACCCACGTGGGAGACCGTTTTTCTGTGAGTATAGCTGTGTTGATTTGTGGGTCCGGCTCCTTTTAGGGCTATTCCCAATGTCTCACTGGTCTCCCTGTTGTCTTAGTTAAATATTTCAAGTACACAAATAGGGGTTTCCCCCTCAACAATGTCCCCGGGTACCTGTGTATATGCGGTACGCAGTCCTCACATCACCGCTCTCACTGTGACTTGACTCCCCGTTAAACCTTCCCTCTCCTTGCACTTCTCTTCTCAGGGTCAGCTATGGGTCTGAAGTTGCTGCAAGCAGTCTTGATATGCAGCCGTAAGATCTCCGCCGGGTCTTGTTGCGGTCTGACTAAGGCGCGCTATGGCAAGATGGCGCCCGCTGCCCCATACCTCTTCTCTCCTAGTTTCTGGTAGGCTCTTATATCTCCGTTTCTGGTGCCTAAATAGTAACCGGGTATGTCTCTCAGTTCTCCTGCTCTATACTTGTATCTCTTTTGTCCCCAGAATTGCCCGCATAAGCACTCTGATGGGCTGACAGCAACGGAGCTCTCTCACTCTGCTACCATGTCCCAGCACGGCGTAGCTCCACCCCCCTATTTACTCTCATTTTTTAATTAAGAATGACAACATTTCTGACCTTACCATTTAACTATGTGTTTAAACCCCTATGTGTGGGGTTAAACGCAAAGAGTTGCAGGGATGCTAGTGATACAATGACGTTCTAATGCAGTGTTTCTCAATTCCAGTCTTGAATAACAACAGGGCAGATTTAAAAGGTTTGCCTACCTGAGCACAGGTGAGCCAGTTATAATGATTGAGGTAATGAGCAGCCTTAGGAGAAAAAAACTTAGAATCTGCCCTTTTAAGGCTCCTTGAAGACTGGAATTGACAAATACTGTAGCAATGAATTAGAGCATGTCACAATTTTACAGCGCTGTGGCTAGCAAAGTAATTTGTGCATATGATCGTGAAATGGCTTTCACTCTTCTGAATTACAGGAACCGTTTTTTTTAGTTTGAAAGTTCATTATGGGGTAAAATGACAACAAATAAAAATGTTCAGTTGGTAACTTTTGGTGGAAAACACAGGCCTATAATTATACATTTTTAGCATTTTGTAGAAGGTGATTTTTTATGCTCAGTCCGGAATGAAGTAATTGATTGCAAAATTTACAAAACAGTATGTTGTTGTTATAGCTATACATCACAATAGATTATGAGTGGTGCGCTAACTGTTGCGCGTGGGCGAAAAGGGGTTTATTGCGGCTCATATTACAAGTTGAAAAGTAAACGTGATCGGTTGAGCGCAATTGAAGGTAATGCGTGTCTGGTTAGCACGTCCTAATAGCTCTGGTTAAAAGTTTCGCGAAACACTAAACATTTTCAGAAAACACATCAAAATACATTACAAAGTACAACTACAATTATAATAACACTATCTAATAAAAATGATTTACAAAAAAATATTGCACACAAAAGTTATAAGGGCAAAGAGCTTTAACATAGAGATACATATACATGTCTATATATATATATATATATATATATATATATATATATATATATATATATATATATATATATATATATATATATATATATATATATATGTGTGTGTACATATGTATTTATGTGTTTATATGTCTGTAAATACATATATACTCATATAAATACATTAATATATATATACCTGTATATATGTGTGTGTACATATGTATTTATATGTGTATATATGTATTTACAGACATATAAATACACATGTACACATATATAGACATATACTGTATAGAAGTCCATTGGAGCCCTTTTCCGTTAAGTAGATGAAAACATGTAAAATCATATTTATGCAATATTCATATTTAAGAAAGGTTTTAACTATGTATTTACTGTAAATATTTCACATTTCAATGTTTTTCACATAGGGGAATATGTTCTTAGCATTTATGAATAGATATTCCTATATATATCTGTATATATCTATATATATATATATATATATATATATATAAAAAATTATCTATATACATAGGTATAAATATATATTTTTCAAAAATGCCATCATAAGTACATATATATATATATATATATATATATATATATATATATACATAAAAATATGTATGTATTTATGAATAAATAGAACATGTTGTGCTATGTGAAGAATATTGGAATGTGTAATATTCATATTTTTATGTTGGGTTAGTGCACTTGAGAATATGCGATTGGGTCTGTGCGGAAGTAGTGTGTTAGGTTTTTCTACTTTTATCGGGGGAATAGTTTATCCCACATGCAATATTTTAAGTTTGGCTTTTTATGTTTGTCAGGTTAGCGAGTGAGCGAAAACGGTTTACTTATAATCTGTAATATGAGAGAAATCCAACGTGCGCAAAAAGCTTCTTCTAGCTCAGTTAATGTTTAAGCGGGAGTGTTAAATCGCTCTCCACTTGTAATCTGACCCTAAATAGTTATAGTTTTTTGCTATTATATATAACAACTGACAAACTTTTCTTTGATTTTCCTTCTGCAGCTGAAGGTTCTTGCTGTTAATGAACACCATCAAGTTGTTTATGAGGACAATGTTCACTTTGATAATGATCTCCCAGAATTTGGGTAAGTCATGATGTACTGGCACAAAGAGCTCTCAAAATATTAATGTAATAATGTTTATGTGTGCTATTTTAACCAATATTAAGCTAAAATGATCAAATATTAAAAATGTTCCAATTTTTATTGCACAAATTATCATTAAATACATTTATGTTAATTATGCAATTAATTTGTGCTTTGGATAGCAGAAAAGGATATAATATTAGAAAATATTACACTGCCCCCACCTGGCTACTTCATATATCTAACTGACTTGCAACATTTTCTGTGGAGAACATGACTGGGGAGATTACCCACATGCTGAATCACTTGACAGTCATGCAGCAAATCTGTAAAAAGATGACTAGAATATATCACAACCATCTTTATAAAAAAAGGAAGATATTTTACTTCAGCTCACCAGAGTAAGTGCTCTGTGAGCATTTATCCTTGAGCTACTCTTTTTAATTTAATCTACATGATGAAAAAACAACAGCCAATCAGCATCAACCTTTCTTTTCTGTAAAATGTCATATTTCCTGAGGAGGGAAATAAAGTCACTGTGCCAGCACATGCCAGATGCATACTCCCTATCAAGCCCCGGGACAAGCATCCTGATTGGCGCTTAAAGCCCCTTTACAATGGGATTTGGCTACTGAGAATTTTTTTTTAAATATATTTATTTTTCTTTATATAAATTCTGACATAACAGTAGAACATCAATAATTAAACAGTTAAGCTTATCACATTCCTCTTCAGACGGAGAAAGAGGTAAAATACGCTTCTTTGTGTCCACAAATAAAGATTCCTCTCAAGACTCAACAAGTTCTGAATATTGTAAGAATATTTGCAACATTGCAGATATTTGTTTTCTCCAGAAAATGAGATAGATTAGATATATTTTGTTTTATAATAAACTAGGTATTGAAACATAAGGACTGAATAGCCTACTCCGGGATACCAGTGAAATGACACACTTACTCAAACTTTTATTCCCCCCTTTATTTCCCGAAATAGAGACATGACAGCAGAGTTGGGAGGAAGACCCTCAGGTCGCATTTATTTCAACAGCTAGTGTGCATGATCACACTAGCAGGTTACTTAGTAACCAACAGCATATGCAAATAAGCTGGTGTGCATGAGTCCCTATCCATAACTCCTTCGGCTCGGGATATGACGGAGTCCCTCGGATGACTCCGCCCCATCAGATGTTAGTCAAGGGGGTTAGGATGATTTTTCCGGTCTGCCTACCATGCGAGGAAAAGGCACCCTAGGCTCGGACCTAGTGATGTCGCCTTTCCTCCAGCCTGACCAATCACTCCACCCCAAGGCTTCAAATTTAGGCCACTACCTCTCGCCGCTGGAGCAAACTATAACTCCTGCCCTTAAGAGGCCCAGCTCTTGACAGCCGAAAGAGCCAAATAAGAGGCTGCTGGAGGCCCAAACATTACAAACACGGGCTTACCCAAGGCTAGCTCGACTAAACCTACTCCCGCCGTGTTAATTAGAGCCGAAAAAACACAGCCGCTACTCATGCCGCCCACTATGTCACTTTTAATGGGAAGGGAGGGTGGGCAACTCCAACTTCTTGAAGAAAACCGGAGGAAAGAGGCAGAACTCTCCAGAACATCAGTTCTTAAACCCCAAGGTGAGTCACTCCCTTTAAACTGCAACATTGTTTCATCTCTCTATCTGTCCTTCACATTCCTATCCCTGCCAGGCTACAGCCCTTAATACGTTTCATTCCCACTAGGGGGTCACTACACTATCAATCTGAAGAACTTAAAGTGAATGTCAATTTTGATGCTAAAGTGCCCGGTTTTTAAAAATTTGATTAAAAACAGGGGCACTTTAATTCATCAAAATTTACATTTCACTCCTGTTGAGAAAAAAAACTTAACTTTTAATCTTCACAGCAGCTCTCCAGCTTCCTCCACCCGTCGCAAAGCCTCTTCCTGGGTCTAAAATGAGGAATCCGGCATCCTCCAATTACGGTGTTGAATCAGACACTGATTCCACTGGGGGGGAAGCCATGATTGGAGGATGACCTATCCATCATTTCTGACATCGGAAATAGCTTGCAAGAAACAGGAGGAAGCTGGAGCTGCTGTGAAGATTAAAAGGTAAGCTTTTTTACACAACAGGAGTGAAATGTAAATTTTGATGAATTAAAGTGCCCCTGTTTTTAATCAAATTTTTAAAAACAGGACACTTTAGCATCAAAATTGACATTCACTTTAACATGAATATTAAGAACAATAACAGTAATAATAATACGTAATCCTTCCTGTTCAAATTTAAAGTAAGTCACTTCAAGAGGAATAACTCTCAAATGGTGAAGTTATATAAGAGAGATTAATGGGGAGGCGGTAGAATGTAGTAGAAAACAGAAAACGAGGAAAGTAAAGAGCGTGTTATCAATAGAATAAATAGGAAAGAAAAGACTGAGTGGTGTTCAGGTGATATTTTCTAGTCAGGTTTTTACAGATATACTGCTTCACTTTCATGTGATTTAGCGTTTGGGTAGCATGTCCCTTTAAGTATGGTATTTAGTAGACTTGTGCAGCCAAGAAATTTTCATTTTTGATTAAATGTTCGTAATGAATATTTGGGTAAATGAGTTTCCACTAATATTCGTTCACTGCACTATTCAATATTTGTTATGCACTTATTAATACCTACCTCCAATCCCATTGCTCTCCTTCTCCTCCTTTGAAGTCCACTGTATTCGACTGTTCTCCCCTCTCTCCCTCAAAGTAGCAGTCATCTATCGCCCTCCTGGACCAACCTCCCAATTCTTTGACAACTTTGCCGCCTGGCTTCCTCACTTTCTCTCTTCAAATATACCAACCCTAATTCTTGGGGACTTCAACATTCCCATTGACAACCCATCTGCCCCCGCTGCCTCTAAACTTCTTTCACTCACATCCTCCGTCGGTCTCTCACAATCCACCCTACTCCCGACTCACCGTGATGGACACTCCATCGACCTGGTATTTTCCTACCTCTGCTCTATATGTGACACCACCTGTCGCCCTTTTCCCATTTCAGACAATCACCTGGTCACCTATAATATTAATGCAAAAGCTAAACTCACTTCTCCATCCCGCCCCCACACCTGCAGAAATACACATGCTGTGGACCCGCTCCAATTTTCAAAAATCATTCAAAATCTCCTCCCTTACACTTCCACTATAACCTGCCCTGATCTTGCTACAGCCCACTATAACAAAACTCTCTCCTCTGCACTAGACACACTTGCCCCTCCCCAGCTGCGCAAAACACCACGCAGTCAGTTACAGCCCTGGCATGCTCAGCAAACACGCTATTTGCAAAAATGCTCTTGTACTGCTGAGCGTGTCTGGAGGTAAACTCACTCTGAACCTGATTTCATACACTATAAGTTTATTCTTCGTTCATACACTTCTGCCCTTCACTTAGCCAAGCAAACCTACTTCTCTTCTCTAATATCTACTCTTTCCTCAAACCCTAAACGACTCTTTTCCACCTTTAACTCTCTCCTCTACCCACCTGCTCTACCACCCCCATCTGTCTTTAGTGCTCAAGCCCTGCCAGACTACTTTTTAAACAAAACACGTACTATCCGAAGCAACATCCCAACACCAACCTGCAATATTCCAACAACAGGCCCAATTACTCGCTCTGCCACCCTCTCTATTTTCCATCCAGCCACTGAAAATGAAGTTTCTTCCTTACTATCTTCCTCACGCCTCACTACCTGCCCACTCGACCCTATCCCTTCCCATCTAATACCCTCCCTATCTTCCACCCTCACTCCTGCTCTTACCCATATATCTTCAACCTATCTCTCTCTACCGGCTCATTCCCATCTTCTTTCAAACACGCAAAAGTCATTCCCATACTCAAAAAAACCCTCCCTCGACCCTAATTCTCCTGAAAGCTACCGTCCCATATTACTGCTTCCACTAACATCAAAACTCCTTGAAAAACTAGTTTACAATCGCCCAAACCCACTTCCTGTCCGCCAACTTCTTGCTTGACCCACTGCAATCTGGATTCTGCCCAAAACACTCAACTGAGACTGCTTTTACCAAGGTTACAAACGATCTTCTCTCTGCAAAAAATATTGGCCACTACTCTATACTCATCTTACTCAACCTCTCAGCTGCCTTCGACACAGTTGACCACCGCTCCTCCTACAGACCCTTAGCTCTTTTGGCCTCTGTGACACTGCTCTTTCCTGGATTCACTCCCATCTTTTTCTGTATCATTTGCCGGCAACTCCTCCTCTCCTATGCCTCTGTCTGTTGGAGTACCTCAAGGATCTGTTTTGGGTCCTCTACTCTTCTCCATCTATACTTCTTCGCTGGGTAAACTTATCAAGAGTTATGGCTTCAAATATCACCTCTATGCTGATGACACCCAGATCTACCTCTCCACCCCTATTCTCTCTCCCTCTGTCCTTTCTCATGTCAGTGACTGCTTATCTGGTATTTCTTCCTGGATGGCCTCTCACCACCTAAAGATTAACATGTCCAAGACTGAGCTCCTTCTTATCCCCCCTCAAGCTCTACGTCGACTTCTGACTTCTCTATCCCTGTTGACGGCATCACCATATCCCCATCGCCCCAAGTCCGCTGCCTCAGAGTCACACTTGACTCAAATCTATCCTTCGTCCCCCATATCCAATCGCTTTCTACATCCTGCCGCAACCATCTACGCAATATTTCCAAAATTCGCCCTTTTCTGAGCGCTGACACCACAAAGCAAATAATCCACTCCCTTGTTATCTCCCGACTTGACTACTGCAATAACCTACTCGTTGGCCTTCCTCTTTCCCGCCTCTCCCCCCTTGAATCCATCCTAAATGCCTCTGCCAGGCTGATTGACCTTTCCTGTCGATCTGTATCTGCTGCACCTCTCTGCGAGTCCCTTCATTGGCTCTCCATTCACAGCAGAATTAAATTAAAAATTCTCACCCTTACATACAAAGCTTTCACCAACGCCACTCCCCTCTACCTATCCTCTCTAATACACAAGTATACTCCAGCCCGTCCACTAAGATCCAACAATGACCTGCTCCTTGAATCCGCAACTATCACCTCCTCTCATGCTAGACTGCAGGACTTCTGTCGTGCAGCACCTACCCTCTGGAACACTCTCCCCCGTGCTGTCAGGCTTTGCCCTAATCTGTCTTCCTTTAAATGTTCCCTGAAGACTTTTTTTGTTCAGAGAAGCCTACCACCCAACTCAATAATAAATTAATTTCACTTACCTAACATTTCCCTCATCTAACTCTGTATTAACATCTTTCTCAATCTTGCAGTCCTCACCTCCTGTTTCTCAACCTCCTACCCTTCTAGATTGTAAGTTCCCACAGGAATAGGGCCCTAAATCCCTCCTGTATGTGTTTGTAAATTTTGTCCTGTCTCTTACAAGTTTTATATTATTGTTTTATTTAAATGAATTGTATCCATGGACAGCGCTGCGGAATATGTTGGCGCTTCATAAATAAAGTATAATAATAATAATAATAGTTTAAAACGAAACAAATACTGAATTTTAGTTAAACATTTAACATAAATTTTTGTTAAAACTAATGTAAATGTTCAATAGCTACAGGTGAAAAGTTCACCTATAGCAGTTTATACGCTGGAGAGCGCGCTAACAGATCATCTTCTTGCCAGAGCTCCGGCCGCGCTAACAGCAGGCTAAATGCGCTCGGCTCTCAGGACCTGCACTAACTTTAGTGCAGGTCCTGGTAGCCGACTGCTCTAAGCCTGCTGTTAGCGTGACAGGGGCTCGGCCAAGAAGAGAATTGGGTTGGAGTGCTCTCCAGTGTGCAAAAGGTAAGTATTAACACTCAAAAAGGAAAGAATGAATACTGACGAATAGTTTTTTTATTTTCGTTAGTGCGTTCTTTCGGATTAGTCAAAATGAAACAAATATCCGTTTTTATGTTGCGAATATATATTCGTAACAAAACAAATACACAGCTCTATTATTTAGCATCACATGACCTATTATCCCCTTCCTGTAAGATATTCATTTGGAATAGTAGCTTTATACTGATTGGTAATGATTTTTTTCAAGTAGGGCCATAGTAACTTTGATATATTTTGTTTAAAATAACTGTATTTTTATTTTACAGGACACAAGGGGGTGTACATGTTCATAGTGACAAACTGACAGTTACCTCTCCTGCCTTAATGTGGATTAAGGTTAGAATTTTTTTTCTTTCGTTTTGTTAATAAAACTGTGAATAATTAATTAATACTAAACAATATGTACAATATATTATACATATATACAAAAATGCTCTAATAAAACAAAATAGAGGATTTTATTATTGCATTATTGCTTTCATATAATAAAACTATATGTTTAACCTATACAAATGGATTAAACACATAGTTAAAGTAAGCACCAAAGCAGCAATGCACTACTGGGAGCTAGCTGAACACATATGGTGAGACAATGACAAGAAACAAATATGTGTAGCCATCAATCACCAGCTAGCTCCCAGCAGAGCATTGATGATGTTAATCAGTCTTTTTAACAAAGGATACCAAAAGAACAAAGTACATTTGATAATAGAAGTGAATTCAAAAGTGTCTTAGTATAATACATTAATTTTGACTTTCATGTCCCTTTAACAAAAATCACCAATAGTTTTCTTATAAAAAGTATATATGTCCAATTTGTAGCAATATAAAAAATCACAACAGTCACATTTTGTCTCCATAAAGCAGAAAGAATGATCACATAGTGGTGTACTGTGTATATTTACATTATAGGATTCTTCACAAGTCACTTTTTATGTTTTTCTGAGCTTTTTCTTATAACTTAAAGGGACACTGAACCCAATTTTTTTCTTTTGTGATTCAGATAGAGCATGCAATTTTAAGCAACTTTCTAATTTACTCCTATTATCAAATTTTATTTGTTCTCTTGCTATCTTTATATAAAAAAGAAGGCATCTAAGCTTTTTTCTTGGTCCAGAACTCTGGACAGCAGTTTTTGATTGGTGGATGAATTTATCCACCAATCAGCAAGGACAACCTAGGTTGTTCACCAAAAATGGGCCGGCATCTAAACTTACATTCTTGCATTTCAAATAAAGATTCCAAGAGAATGAAGAAAATTTGATAATAGAAGTAAATTAGAAAGTTGCTTAAAATGTCATGCTCTATCTGAATCATGAAATAAAAAATTTGGGTTCAGTGTCCCTTTAAAGAAGCAGGAACCTGTATTTAAACTGCAGGCTGCAGTGATGCAAACCGGTAAGACTCTGAACTTGAGTGTATAAAGTAGTTTACATTTATTAAAACAAATACATAAATATACATATACTGTTGTTGTACGTTAGTGCCCTCTAGTGGGTTTTCTTGCTCTGTTTAAAAAAATTATAGAAATCCCCTATCGCCTGTTCTTGATATGTTCTAAAATCAGTGTTAAAATAGGTGCTAGAAAAAGAATTTTGCTGAAATGACTTTTATTAAATTTGCCTAGTTCTCTTGGCATCCTTTTGTTGATCAGCATACCTAGGTAGGCTCAAGAGCACCATTGAACTACTGGAACTAGCTTGTGATCGGCGGGTACACACATAAGCTTCTTGTCATTGGCTCACCAGATGTGTTCAGCTAGGGCCTAGTAATTAATTGCTGCTCTGGAGCTGACTTTTTATTTGTATGGGATAAACACATAGAAATATACAAGCAATAGCACAATAAGAGAATGATCATAACACATTAGTCCATTTTCTTTTTGCATTTTTATGTTCCTTAAAGGGACAGTCTAGTCCAAAAAAAACTTTCATGATTCATATAGGATATGTAATTTTAAACAATTTTCCAATTTACTTTTATCACCAATTTTTTTTTGTTCTCTTGGTATTCTTAGTTGGAGGTTCATATGCTAATTTCTTAGACCTTGAAGGCCGCCTCTTAAGAATGCATTTTAACAGGTTTTTCACCACTAGAGGTTGTTAGTTCATGTTTTTCATATAGATAACACTGTGCTCGTGCACGTGAAGTTACCTGGGAGCCATCACTGATTGGCTAAACTGCAAGTCTGTCAAAAGAACTGAAATAAAGGGGCAGTCTGCAGAGGCTTAGATACAAGATAATCACAGAGGTAAAAAATATATAAATATAACTGTGTTGGTTATGCTAAACTAGGGAATGGGTAAACAGGGGATTATCTATCTTTTAAAACAATAACAATTCTGGTGTAGACTGTCCCTTTAAAAGATTTTGTTAAATTAGTTTTCTGGGTGCCAGATTATAACTAGTTGTTCTAATGACTCTAATGCACCCTTTGTCAAGTTTGTGTGTGTGTATATATATATATATATATATATATATATATATATATACATATATATATGTATATATATATATATATATATATATATATACATATATATATATGTGTGTGTGTGTTTATATATATATATATATATATATATATATATATATATGTATATACTGTATATATATATATATATATATATATATATATATATATATATGTGTGTTTGTGTGTGTATTTGTATATGTGTGTATGTATGTGTATATATGTGTGTGTGTATTTGTAAATGAGTGTATGTATGTGTATATATGTGTGTGTGTATTTGTATATGTGTGTGTGTATATGTGTGTATGTATGTGTATATATGTGTGTATTTGTATATGTGTGTGTATTTGTATATGTGTGTATGCATGCATGTGTATACGTGTGTGTGTGTATCTGTTTATGTGTGTATGTATGTGTGTATTTGTGTATGTGTATATATTTATGTGTGTGTGTGTGTATTTGAATATGTGTGTATATATGTGTGTATTTGTATATGCGTTTATGTGTGTATTTCTATATGTGTGTCCACCACCTTTACTCCGGTAACAAAAAATATTGGCCAAATTCTCCGACAACACTGGCCAATTATGTCCTCAGACCCTAAACTCACATTTACCCATAACCTACGACCTATGGTTGGGTTTAAGAGGGGAACTAATCTTAAAGACCTTCTGGTGAAAACGGACCCCAAACAGTGTTATTCAACTGGGATAAAAAGAAATGTAAGGGGCTCTTATCGCTGTTTGGGCTGCACAACGTGCAATGGCCTAGTGGGTACTAAAGTTTTCCATCACCCACACACCAATCGAACATTCTCTGTCCGGCACTCCATAACGTGTACCACCACTCACGTTATATATTTATTGTTTTGCCCATGTTCCTGTTTTTACATAGGGAAGACCTCTGGCACACTTCGTGAGCGTATGGCCAATCATCGCCACGCCATAAGGACAGCACTTAAAAATGGCGATTCCGAACAGCCAGTAGCGCGACACTGCGCTAACAAGGGACACTCAGTATCCTCCATCCGCTACATTCTAATCGACCACATACCCCCATTGGATCGGGGTGGCGACCGGAACAAGCAACTCCTGAGACGTGAGGCCCAGTGGATGTTCAGATTAGGCACAATACAACCAGGTGGCCTGAACACCATGCCGGACTTTAAGAGCATTATGTGATCAACAACTGGGGTGCTACATACTTGGGGTATGCCAGGTGGACATTGTGGCTACGTTTTGGCACACATTTCATTTTCCCCTAGTTGTAGGGGCATGTGTTGTGCGCCTAACGGCATGGTTTAGGGGGGACATCTGTCTCCACCTTCTCTGTGGAAGCCTGGTCCGCCGAGAGCCATTACCCATTGTCTTTACATGCACCACCAGTCTTAAAAACGGACATCAAAAAGTCACATCCACTTGGATAAGTTCCAGAGGTGGATAGTATCTATATGAGCTATATATGTCCATGATCTTTACCTTTATTACCTTTTCTCAAATATCCCTGTTTTTTGCAATTATACTGAGGCTAGAATTCTTAAATGAGGTTAACAGACCCCCCCCATTTGATTGTTGGCACAGACATTCACATTTTGGCCGTTGCAAGCTATAACCCCCTATTGGCCAAAGCTTATTTCAAGTGAAAATTGTGCCCTTACGTGCCCTTACGAAACAATAGCAAAGTCCTATAACATTGTCATATATTCACCCTTCTGTATACTGCTCTAATTTGATATTCATTTGCTTACGAATTCAGTGTAGCATTATACATGTTTAATGCCGCTTTGCTACAATATACTGGCGATACATTGTAGGTCATAGCAATCACACTTGCAACATTACATTTGTAACTTGCCATTCCAATTAATTGTACTGCCATAAAGTCCAATTTTCAATTTTAATTTTTAAATCATTTTTTTTATATATAGAATATGATTGTATATAATTTGAGTGCACGCTATTTCTTGACACTATGAAAATTGTTGTTTCATTCAGCTGACATACTATTGTAAATTACGGCACCTCTTGGTAATCAGAATTGTATATGATTACCATAGTTACCGTTTCTATGCCGACCGGATGTAGCAACATTTGTCAATGTATATTTATCACAAATTTTCTAGGCACTTACTATAATGTGGCACACTTTTGCTATAATAAGTCCCCCAAATTAGTATGTCACTTTAATACGTTTGAAATTGTAGAGTACACTACTTTATTATTAATTTCACGTTTTGTCTGTTGAATCCGTAAACCGGAAGTGAGGTAATACAACTTCCGGTTCCGGATAGCACTGTGGAACGCAATATGCGTTCCAAACTCGAAAAATTGGCGCACTTTTTCTTTGGAGAGTCACTAAGGTTGATATGATGTAATTGATATGTAACACTATAAATGAGTTGAATTTTGTTTGTTTTGCATGCTGATGAAGGGGTTGTGAACCCCGAAAACGTTCCATTAAATTGGTTTTTTGTGGAAAAGTCCTGAGAGTACATTCTTTTGCTTTCTATTTCATGGTATATCATTGCACCCAGGCGAGTTGGCTACTGGTGGGCTGAACTGGAAATTGCTTACTACTATATATATAT